>NW_013665658.1:387903-390743 GCF_000517525.1 Limulus polyphemus
CGATCCCCTGCACCCAGATGTTCCCCAATTTCCATCCTTTTGATCATTTCTATATTTGAAGTTAACAATAGATCTAAAATAGCATTGCTTCTAGTAGGTTTCTTGACTAATTGGTGAAGAAATCCAACCTGAAAAGTTTCCAAAATCCTTTCTCCTTCATGGTTTGACTCCAGCATTTCATAATCTATATGCTTGGAATTAAAATCACTCATAATTATGACTTCATCAACAGCTGAAATATTAATCTCATTGTAAAGTTTCTCACTAGTTTCATCAGTATCATTTGGTGGTTTGTAACAAATTTTCACTAAAAGCCTTTTTCTTTTTTATCCGCTAATAAAAACCTAAATGGATTAAATCTACTTGCTAATATCTATTGATATTCTCAACTTCAACAGGATGTAACTCACGTTTAACATATAAGGCCACGATTCCCCCTCTGTTTAGTACTCTATCCCTACTAAATAGCCCGTAACACTGTATTTCAAATACATTTCTGTCATCAAAATCATCAACGTTTAACCATGTTTCAGTTATTCCCATTTTATCAAAAACCCTCCATTCCTACCAGAGCTCTAAAATCATCTATTTTTTTTTCTTATACTTCTAGCATTACAATAATAACAATTAAGCTTACCCTTATAACTACTTCTATACTATTTCTGATTTCTTCACAAAATACTTTACCGACGTTTGATTGTCTCGACTACACTTTTTTGCCTTTTTGTTGGTCAAGCTATATTTCACAAAATTTATTTATTTCAGTTAGCTATGAAATGTGAGGTTAGGGTATACTGTGGGGTAGGATTGGGGGATAGGATACTTGCCCCGCCATTTCTGACGGGCTATACGCTAGTCACCAACTATAAAAGGACTATTCCCTTTGTCACTTTGTCGAGAACGCTTCCACGCTCCTTTTTAGGTAATGCTCAACAATATATATATATTGTGACGTATCTGATTGTTTGTTAATTTCCAAAAGAAATTCTTTCCGAGGAACTGCAGCGATAAAAGTCCTTTCTTGATTAAACCAGTTTATTCTTTCTCGATACATACTTTTATTACACAGTAATTCCACAGTCCGTACGTTTCTCGTCACTTTAAACTTTTATAATTTTTATAATACACGCTATAAATCACAGCGATCCACAATCTCGATAACTTCGCTCTAGACGAGTACAAAACACACTCTTAATATTATTACCTCGCTGGTCTTCGCTGCCAGGCTTATATACTAAAGAAGAGGGTTCGCCAAAATTCGAGGAGTTCCCTGATAATTCGATAAACTCAGTCACGCATGTGCTAGCAGCGTCATGTGACTTCCGCTGTCGTAACATTAGACTACAAATGGGCCTACTGTTACTAACATTATAGAGTCAATGTATAAAAAGTTTTAAGTGGTGAATAAATGTTAATTAATATTTTTTTGTATTTTAACACATGTATTACCTACTTGGAATTAAAACATAAAGAAAAATAAACGTTTATTACTACCAAATATTTTTTTATCTTTTGTACAGTCGAAAAATATAAAAATTTGTGTCGGAATGTCCGAACTATGTTTTCTACTTCCTGACCTAGAATACAGTGAAAAGGCTCAAGAGTGCTATTTAAGTCTCTTTCAAAATGCACACGTACTTTTTTGTTCACGATAACATTTCATTTTTCTGCGTATTTTCACTAAGAATGTGGTGATTAAAGAATTACGTCGAGACTGATGAAATAAAGTGAAAAATAGGTGCATTTTAGAGGTACAGACAAATTCGTTTTAGTTAAATTCTATAATTCTAGTTGATCATTCAATAATGGTTTCCCGGATTTTTATACTAGTAAACTAATAATGAACTGGAGGCTAGATAAAATACTGAAAGGTGTTGAACATAATCAGAACACTTTTGGTGTCTAAGAAGTGAAAGTCATACCTTTTATAATGGTATTAAGATCAATAGTATCGATACTCACATAGCGCCATTAGCGTCTTCATTACCATGACACCCAAGTACACCTTCACTGGTATCTTTATTACGACACCCAAGTACACCTTCGCTGGTATCGATATCAAGACACCCAAATACACCGTTGCTGTTATCGATATCACGACATCCAAGTACACTGTCGTTGTTATCGATATCATGACACCTATATAGCTAACAAGTATTACAAAGTTTGTATCGAGTAAGAATAAACTAGTTTTAATCAAGAAAGGACTTGTATCGCTAAAGTTTCTCGGAAAGAATTTCTGCAGGAAATTAACAAACAAGCAGAAACGTAACAGTTTGTTCGTTTTGTTGAATTTCGTGCAAAGCTACTCGGGAGAACGCTAGCCTTCCATAATTTAAAAGTGATAGACAAGAGGAAAGGTAGCACATCCCACATCCATAACTCTTTGGCTACTTTTTCCTAACGAAAAGTGGGATTGACCTTTACGTTACAACGAAACCCCAGCTGAAAGGACGAACGTGTTTGGGAACAGGATTTCAACCCGCGAACCGTTTAAAAGTCGAGTACCCTAACCACCAAGCTATGCTAGACCTAGGAAGGTGTAAAGAAAAGTATATGAAATCGAGGAAGTTTTATTCTTTCTCATTTGTTTCCTGTTGGTTTGCGGGCTTATAACGAAAGAACCAGAGGACACAAGCAGACCGTGTAGCTTAGCTTAAAAACAATCTGTCCTTTTTAATTCTCTTTTCCAGTTCCCCACTTTTTTGATGTGGATACAGTATTCTTCTTCTTCTTCTTCTTTTTGAATTTTGCGCAAAGCTACACGAGGGCTATCTGCGCTAGCCGTCCCTAATTTAGCAGTGTAAGACTAGAGGGAAGGCAGCTAGTCATCACCACCC
>NW_013665658.1:391674-402192 GCF_000517525.1 Limulus polyphemus
ACGGGGATTCGAACCCGCGACCCGCAGATTGCGAGTCCAGTACCCTAACCACCTGGCCATGCCGGGCCTGATACAGTATTCAACTTTCCAATCAAGTTTCTCAGTAGCTAAAATATAGCATAATATATTCATTTAATGAAGAATAACTCTCAATCCTTTGGAGAAATTGTGTTTATATGATCCTTATAAAGTACACAATTCCGTATCCATGCTTTCCCTACATTGTCGCCCCCCAGTGGCACAGCGGTATGTCTGCACACGTACGACGCTAGAAACCGGGTTTCGATTCCCGTGGTGGGCAGAGCACAGGCAGCCCATTGTGTATCTTTGTGCTTAACTACAAACAAACAAAACTCTACATCGTCACTTATGTATTAATTTACTCATCCGAGCAACGTATACAACATTTAACTCACCTGTGAAGATAAATTTCACACAAATCAGTCGCTTTTTCTTAATTGTTAATTTATCTTAATTTGAATTAAATCTTGTCATACTTTTATACTAAGGGTGCAATTAGTGTATGGAAATGAATTTATAATTTTTCTGTTCTAACGCCGCAACATCTTCAACAAGGTTTCGTAAATCTCCCTCATATCTTCATATTACAGGTATTCTCAAATTATTTCAAGTCTTTATTTCTTTCGCGAAACAACGTAATTCCCTTTTCTAATCCATTATACAACCAGCAATAGTTTCATTTTATTTCCCAATCAGACAAAGAATTTTTTAACAAAACATTTTCAAGTTTTCTTCCGATTTCTTCTCTAAAACATCCAAAGGTTGAGTAGTATTACTCTGATTTTTTACGCTATTTGAATCGAATAGATAGAACAGCTGTTCTTTTATTTTTGTTGTTTTGTAGTTTTGCGATAAGACTAGCCATTAGACCACGCTTGGCCCTTGAATAAAGGTGTGGCTACTAACAGTCTGGCACACTAGCCATTTGACTATGCTCAGTCCTTGAATGAAGATTTAATTTATTTAATTATCAAAGTACTCTTTACAGAATATATAGACTTGTGAAAGTATAAAGATCAATTTATGGATCTTCACTTTGCAAAACAGTAAAAAACAAACAAAAAACAATACCATAAAACTGTATGGGTATGTGCATGTGAAAATGTAATGATCCCTCTATTCAGAGCGACAGTATATGTATTTATCACATGTATAATTGTAAAAATCCATAAATCCATAATTGTAAAATACTTCCTAAATAGAACTGTAATGATTCATTTAAAGCGATACTTTAAGGACTTAACTTATCTGGGTCTGTAAACTCATTTTAAAGTGAGAATGAATTACAAAGATCCATTAATACTGAACACCATACTATATGAGACTGTTACAATATATCTCTTATGGAAGTTTAAAGATCTATTAAGATGAAAGTGTAAAGATTTATTAAAGATGAGAGTGTAAAGATTTATTAAAGATGAAAGTGTAAAGATTTACTAACGATAAGAGTGTAAAGATCTATTAATATGAAAGTGTAAAGATAAAAAATGAGAGTGCAAAGATCTATCAACGATGAAAGTGTAAAGATCTATTAAAATGACAGTGTAAAGATTTATTAAAATGACAGTGTTGAGATCTATTAAAGCTGAAAGTGTAAAGGTTATTAAAAATGGAAGTGTAAAGATTATTAAAAATGAAAGTGTGAAGATTATAAAAATGAAAGTGTAAAAGGCTCCTTCTATAGCAGTTATTAAGATCCATTCAACATGAAACAATGAGGATTAAGACCATTGAAAACGTGAATAGTAACACGTGGGAAGTTGTTAAGACTTAATCCTAACTGAAATAGTAATATTCATTTGAGGCGAAACTGTGAAAACTAACACCACGCGCGAAGCTGAAAAGAACAATGAATTGCTGTTCAAGGCGAGACATTTTGGTGATAACATGACTCTTAAGTTTACGTGTAATCTAGTCCAGGTGAAACTGACAAGATTACCCTTGTGGTGCTGTCAAAATCCAACTGCCATGAGATTTTAAAAATGGTTCTAGAATAAAACAAAGTAAGTTTTTATTAATCAGTTTTATCTAATTAAGGTGAAATTTAGTTGGTTACAGCAAGTAGAACATTTTATCACGAACAAACATTCTATTTAGACAATTACCTAATAGAATAATCGTGAAAGGTCATTTTTAAAAGTAACACACATAGAACGAGTTTTCTCTACGTTCAACACTTTATTTAAAAGCTTTCAACCCTATTTTAGGGCTGTTTTCCGGCCAAATGAACACCTGGAGAAACAACGGCTTTAAAATGAAATAAACGATACATCAGGGCACTAAGTACAGCCACCTGGAGATAGACACGCGTAAAAATGGAAATATCCTGAAAGATGGAGGCTACAGTTAATCAGATATATGAATAACACACATATATTTAAATGTTTAATAATATCATTATATATATATATATATATAATGATTACAATTTTACAAAGTAATTAATTCCATAAAACATTAATTTCGAAAGCATAGTTTCTATTACCAGATTTGGCTTTTCTAATATGGTTAGTCTTTTTTTTTCTATCTAAAGAAACATGATTTGTACCTGTTCACTATTAAGAACTTGCTGTAGAAGGGGCGAATTTCAAACATTCCTGAAGCTGATCTGAGGTTTATTTGTTTTTTTACATAAATGGACTTCCTGCCTTCCCAGTCTATAGCAGTGGATAGCAGGTATAATTGTTAACCACACCTTTCTGTCTCGAGAGCAAATATAATTGTTAACCACGACATTCTGCCTGAAAAACAGATATAATTGTTAATCACGCTTTTCTACCTGGATAGCGCGTATAATTGGAGATCGTTTTCCTACTGAATATCCCAGTGTCTTCCTGTATAATTTAAACTGGATTTTAACCTTCTGGCGTACTGTAGCTTGCGTGACGATCACAATACCATCTCCTAACTGCTAATAGCTGCTAACTTTATTCTCTATATATATAGTATTTTTCACAATTGTAATTGAATATATTATATTTCACATTACATCCTACGACTATCACCTAATTTTCCTTATTTTTGTTTGGAGCTTTAAAGCATTTCGTGTTATTGCGATTAAAGTTATTTCTGTACACATCAATTAATGCACTGTTAGACTACATAGCTTGTTTTGATATTTTTATCATTTAACTACAGTACAAACCATACTTAATTATTACATTCTACGAAAAGTACTATTATTAAACATTCATTGTTATGCGTGTCTCTTGCCAAATTTGGTGAAAATCCATCAACAGGAGGCGAAGTTGTGGTAAAAAAACGCAGAAAAATGCCCCGCAAAACTGAAAATTTGTATGTATCTTCCCAAGGACCTAACGAACCTGCATACCAATTATGGTGAAGATCCATCCACACCCTGCAAAGTAGCTATATGGACATACAACCGACAGTACTATTATATTTATATAGATGCTTCAGGATCAATTATTGTAGTCACTTGGCAATAAGTTTTTAAAAAAAGATAATAGAGTGGATCAGTCAGTGTGTTAAATGTCGTGGTTATTTTGACGTGTAAGTTTATTTGATTTTACGTTAGTCCTATACTGTTAAAGAGGTTTGAACGTCATTTGTAATATAGGCCTATAACTATTTACGACGCTGTACAAGCGATCTAGCTTGTAAGCTTTAGGAACGTTAAAGGTTGTTATTGGTTAATTGGACTAGACTTTGAATTATTTCCACCAGATAATTAAAAAACCGCCAACGAAAGAACAACTATACACCAATGTGTTTGATATTTTAAACATTTAATATTAGTTTTGTATTGCAATTTTTGAAAATTTTATTTAAAGATCTTGTTCAAAATTTAAATTCTTAAACAAAAATCTAAACTGGTATACCTTTAAATTAGTCATGGAGAACAAACATTAAAACTACAATAAAAAACAGAACAAGTGTTATGAACTTAATGCTACTCAGCATGCTTTATATGGATTCTGCTTGAATTGAACATTTTTATTTTCTCAAAAAAAAAAGAAAAGAAAAATCAACAGTCATTTTAACTGTTAAAGCGAGAAATTTATGAAGAACTGCATAAAGATAATGGATATTTGATATCCTACGCCGTCTCTTTTTGCAGTCTAGGCACACTAAATGAATTTAATATATTCTAAAGATGCTGACAGGAAAAGTTATTATAATGAAGGTTATTCTCTAAAGACAAACCTATTCTTGTCGGGTAGTAAGTCTCCTCTCATTAGGATTACATCTAGTTTTAGTTTTAAAAGTATTTCATTTCTCTCAACAAGCTGTAAATGTCCTGAATAATTTCCATTAATTTTAAAGTACCTAAACGCGAACATTAAATAAGCACACATGTACCTAATGTTACTTGAAATAATTCTAATGTAACGCCAGCATCGAGGTAAAGTTACATCACTGATGATTTTATTCAGTTCATAAAGTTAGATAATCGGGTTATCTCTCCGTGATGTCCGATGTTAAACTGTCGTTTCTGATGTCGCATAAGAGCTTCTTATTAAAACGATTTTTTTATTTGTACAAACAGAGGACAAGCTATTATCTGAAACAAGAATACATGAAGTTGCTGAAAGGTTGAGTTTACGATCTGATGATACAAAATATAGGTTGAACTCATTAGAAGTATATATTTGTTTAATTATACAATTAGATTATTTTGAAGTAGTGCAACTAATGTACAGTTTTTCACTTTCAATTAGAGAGATGACGTGTAAACTCATTAATTGAAGCGTTGGTAATAACTTACTAGACAATATGATTATCACTGAATTCAAGCTTTGGTAATACCATACCAGACTATGACTTATCACCGAATTGAAGCGTTGGTAATAACTTACTAGACAATATGATTATCACTGAATTCAAGCTTTGGTAATACCATACCAGACTATGACTTATCACCGAATTGAAGCGTTGGTAATAACTTACTAGACAATATGATTTGCTACTGAATTGTAACTTTGGTAATAACTTACCAAATTATATGGCTTATTACTGAATTGTGACTTTGGTAATATCTTACCAAATTATATGGCTTATTACTGAATTGTGACTTTGGTAATATCTTACCAAATTATATGGCTTACTACTGAATTGTAACTTTGGTAATATCTTACGTCACAACTCAGTAGTGTAGCACGTACTGTATGATACTAAAGTACCACACGCCACAACCCAGTAGTGTAGCATATACTGTATGATACTAAAGTACCACATGCCACAACCCAGTAGTGTAGCATATACTGTATGATACTAAAGTGCCACATGCCACAACCCAGTAGTGTAGCATATACTGTATGATACTAAAGTACCACACGCCACAACCCAGTAGTGTAGCATATACTGTATGATACTAAACTACCACACGTCACAACCCAGTAGTGTAGCATATACTGTATGATACTAAACTACAACACGTCACCACCCAGTAAACTGCTTTAGATTTTCGAAGGTCATTGTTCGTGTACTATCACGAAGGCACACATCACTATCAGTAAGTTAATCTGCATCTTTATTAACAGAAATGTACATAATATTTCTTCATCAAGAATCGCCAGTGTTCAAGGAACAGGTTAATCCAAGTAATAAAGTAGAATTGAGGTTCGATGTTACAAATGCTGTCTACTTAATGAAATATACGGTATTCTGGCAAGGAAGATAAATAAGAGCTAAGTGCTTTTATTTATCGTTGTCACGGCTAACAGTCTAATACTCGATCATCTAACCATGACAACGACTGATATCCAATCGCCATAACCTTATCGTAAGTAGTGCATTTGTTTAGCTTAATGTAGCAGAAGAAACGATAGAAGCTTTTGAAATTTATCAAAATGAATGAGCAACTCTTCAGTTAAATGTATTTCCAATAGCTTACTGTATATGGCGGTAAACGTCACAAAAACATAACTAGTTTTTTAATTATTTTTTTTCGCACGTGAAATGGCATTAAATTCTTTAATATGTAAACTGATGTTTTGATAATTGTATAAATAAGTGTTATTTTTGCAAAACATAACACTCCTGAGGATGACGCAGTAGTACACGTCGAAACATATAGAGTGTATGAGATTGTTTTCCAGTCACATCGGGGATTTTACCACTTTTTAACCTTGTACAGTAAGTTATTATTTTAATAATTTGGAGACTGGAAACAGTTGTGTATAAAATAATTGTTGTTTTTTAAAAAAGTTTTAGTTTTTAAGATATTAACTGGTTATACAGTTTTTTTAAAACTACGCTTCACCAGTAAGGTGTAACGAGTTTTAGGATACTAAACTAAAAAATATTCTTTGCGCTAAAGTTAGCGTGTAGTAATAGCTCCTGGCGAAAGCAGGGATCAGATCGACAAGGTATGCTAAGAATAGAAAATACTGGATTGGTCTGGCGGAGAGCTACATTCTACGAGGGGTAACTGCAGCTTAGATAGATAGATAGAATAGCTCCTGATTGGCTGAAAATCAACGATAGTTGAACAATATTTTCTACAATGATATGCAGAGTCTATGGTCTGTTGGGATTCGCTAAAATAAATTTCATAGAAATATTCTGATTTTGAAAATATACCTATGGTAAGGCTTCAAGCAAACAATTGAAATCATACTTAAACATTAAATGGCACATAACTGCTAAAATACTTATAACTCCATAAAATGTTTAGATTCATTTTCTTAGATTTTACCGGTCTTGTAAAACAAACCAACAGAATGACCCGGGTTATGAAAGGCTAACACCAATCTGTGTAACATATTTAGTAAAACAAACCAGCAGAATGACTCGGGTTATGAAAGGCTTACACCAATCTGTGTAACATATTTAGTCCTTCTTCTAACCAGGAAGACCGTTTCTTTACTTTTTTTAATGTTCTAGTCCAGACTCGTTCGCTTGTTGTTTTATTTTTCCGAATCGATTTCTTTGAGATATTATTTATTTAAACTCAATCTTAAGACTTTCTACATTAGCCTGGAAACTTTTAGTAATTGATAGGACCTGATACAATTTTTCATAAACTTCGTCTTTTACGAATATCCTGAAGCGTCCAATGTTTTCTGGAAAAGTAGTGATAAAGGATCTAATATTGCCTGGGGATTTGTCCCTTTAGGCGTTAAAATATATAGAACACGAGAAACATTTTAGGAAAACTTTCTCTGCTTTAGGAATAAATGAATCTGAGATATACATGGATTAAATTGCGTACTACAGTCACGTGTTTTAAATTTAAATGTTTTAAACGCATTAGTAAAGTCATAATTAAGTAAACTTTACAAAAAAGTCATCATAAGGTATTTAATTGTGTTAAAATATAATAAAGACACGTATAAGAATGTCTTAGACTCTGTAGTACTGTCATAATTAAGGAATTTTAATGTGTTAAAAGACACGTGCAAGAATATTTTAGACTCTGTAGTACTGTCATAATTAAGGAATTTTAATGTGTTAAACTATAATAAAGACACGTATAAAAATGTCTTGGACTCTGTAGTACAGTCATAATTAGGGAATTTAAAAGGGTTAAACTATAATAAAGACACGTGTAAGAATGTCTTAGACTCTGTAGTACAGTCATAATTAGGGAATTTAAAAGGGTTAAACTATAATAAAGACACGTGTAAGAATGTCTTAGACTCTGTAGTACTGTCATAATTAAGGAATTTTAATGTGTTAAACTATAATAAAGACACGTGTAAGAATGTCTTAGACTCCGTAGTACTGTCATAATTAAGGAATTTATATGTATTAAAACTATAATAAAGACTTGTATAAGAATGTCTTAGACTCTGTAGTACAGTCATAATTAAGGAATTTATATGCATTAAAACTATAATAAAGACACGTATAAGAATGTCTTAGACTCTGTAGTACAATCATAATTAAGGAATTTATATGTATTAAAACTATAATAAAGGCATGTATAAGAATGTCTTAGACTCTGTAGTACAATCATAATTAAGGAATTTATATGTATTAAAACTATAATAAAGACTTGTATAAGAATGTCTTAGACTCTGTAGTACAGTCATAATTAAGGAATTTTAAAGGGTTAAACTATAATAAAGACACGTGTAAGAATGTCTTAGACTCTGTAGTACTGTCATAATTAAAGAATTTATATGTATTAAAACTACAATAAAAGACGCGTGTAAGAATGTCTTATACTCTTTAGTACAGTCATAATTAAGGAATTTAAATGTGTTAAATTATAATACAGACACGTGTCAAAGTGTAAATATCTGAAACCCTACAGTAACATGTCAGGATGCTATAAAACTTTGTAGTAAATGTCATATGTCAGGAACTTAAATATCTTAAATTCTGTTGTACAATAATATATAATGAATCTAGATGTTTTAAACTCTATAGTAAAATATACGGACGGGTCTGGATGTCTTAAACTCAATAGTACAGGTCAAATGTCAGGAATTTAAACGTCATACACTTTGTAGTACAGTCATGTGTCATGAATGTAAAAAGACACATGTCATGGTGACTTAAAATATGTATTACATGTTGCTTGTCAGGAACTTATCTTACATTTTGTTGTACAGTCATATGTAAAGAATTTAAATATCTTATGAAACACGTGTTAGGATTCTTAAACTACATAGTAGAGATCGCGTGTCAGAACATTTAAAGTCCAATAACACGAAATAATTTAAAAGACAAACGAAATTCCATTTTCGGCTTTTAAACCAAACTTGCAGCAGTGTTAGTGTACTGAACATACTTAAACCCAACTTGGAGCAATGCTAGTTTACTGAACATGCTTAAACTCAACTTAAAGCGATGCTCGTTTACTGAACATGTTTAAACCCAACTTGGAGCAATGCTCGTTTACTGAACATGCTTAAACTCAACTTGGAGCAATGCTAGTTTACTGAACGTGCTTAAACTCAACTTGGACCAATGATAGATTACTGAATGTACTTCAATGTAACTTGCACCAATGTTAGTTTGCTGAACATGCTTAAACCCAACTTGGAGCAATGCCGGTTTACTATATGTACAAGTTACATCACTACTGCTTTTTACTGACGGTATTCTGACCCCAACTTAAAAAACTGTTAGTTTTTTGAGGAAGTTCCTATCTCAACTTAGAGCATCACACATTTAATGACGTTACTCCAAACACAAATTACTAACTAACTCAAGTTACAGCAATATTATGTTCCTAACGATAATTAAACCTAATGTAAGGCATTACTCGTTTGCTGTGGATATTAGAAACCCAACTAGGCTACTAGTTTACTGATAACGCATCAAACTCAGCTGTTAGCATGATTAGTTTATTGACAATGTCCCAAATTCAGCTGTCGGTACGACTAGATTAATGACAATATTTGAAACTTAACTGTCAGCTTGACTAGTTTATTGATAATATTCCAAACTCATCTGCCAGCATAACTAGTTTAATTGATAATATTCCAAACTCATCTGTCAGCATGACTAGTTTATTGACAATATTCCAAACTCATCTGCAAGCATAACTAGTTTAATTGACAATATTCCAAACTCATCTGTCAGCATGACTAGTTTATTGACAATATTCCAAACTCAGCTGTCAGCTTGACTAGTTTATTGACAATATTCCAAGCTCAACTGCGAACTTGACTAGTTTATTGACAATATTCCAAGCTCAACTGCCAGCATGATTAGTTTATTGACAAGAATCCAACTCAGCTGTCAGCATGACTAGTTTATTGACAATATTCCAAGCTCAACTGCGAACTTGACTAGTTTATTGACAATATTCCAAGCTCAACTGCGAACTTGACTAGTTTATTGACAATATTCCAAGCTCAACTGCCAGCATGATTAGTTTATTGACAATAATCCAACTCAGCTGTCAGCATGACTAGTTTATTAATAATATTCTAAATACAACTGTCAACCTAAACCCAATTAGTTCACTTCACTAGTTTACTGAAAAGTCTCCAAATCTAACTTATCGTATTTTTAATTTATAGACGGTATTCTAATCCCAACTTACATATCTTGTTTTCTGAAGATACTCAAGTCACGTTTAGAGCATCATTAGATTTCTGACTGTTCTCCAAATATTTATTGCAAAAATAATAGTTATGAGAGTTCACTGAAAACGTCTTACGTCCCAGTTGCAGCACTAATAGTTCTCTGAAACTGCTTCAAACCCAAATAATAGCATTGTTAGTTTACTGAAGATACTCCAACCTATGTTAATGCATTACTAGTTTACTTAGAATATTCAAAACCCAGAATAAAGCAATGTTAGTTTTTTGACGATAGTTTAACCCAATCCTAATATGTTAACACTGTTACAACCAACAGCATTCTTTCTCTACTGATGATATCCTAAATCCAATTTACATAACTACAACTCTACATGATAATCTAAACTCAAATTAAAGTACTGCTAGACTACTGATGATGATTTAAAGCCAACTTGCAAAGTTTTATTAGGTCGTCAATAAATTAATGTCGCCTTTTTTAGATGAAAAAAACCCGGACAACTTATATATCAAAACAAACCATTTATTAAAT
>NW_013665658.1:402821-407302 GCF_000517525.1 Limulus polyphemus
TATATCGATTGTTCTCTTTAACGCCTTCCACATTTGCAACGTTTTCTATTATAATGGTGTTGCAGCGAACGAAAAGATGGTAATCTGATGGTGCCATATCTGGAGATTATGGTGGGTGGGGGAGAACTTCCCAACCCAACTCCATAATCTTGTTTTGCGTCAAACGTGCCACATGTGGATGTGCATTGTCGTGGAGAAGAAGAACACCTTTTTGATTGACGAGTGAAATGGGGTTTCTGATGAAGGGCTTGATTTAAACGTTCCAGTTGCTGAATATATATCACTGCATTGACAGTTCGCTGTGGACTGAGGAGTTCGAAATGAATTACTCCATTGATGTCCCACCAAATTCAAATCATCACTTTCTGCGGATGGAGTTCAGGTTTTGGGGTCGGAAATGGTTTTTGTCTAGAACTGAGCCATTGTTTTTGACATTTAATATTCGCATAGAGAATCCATTTTTCACTACCGGTGACAATCCTGTCCAAAAATGGTTCACGCGCATGACGCGCCAGAAGAGACGAAGCAACGTTCACACGTTGGGAACGATTATGATCGGAGAGTTCGTGAGGCACACAAATACCTTCTTTGTGAAGTTTTCCCATATTCCTTAGATGTTAACGTATTGTTTAACGAAAGACATACAATTTCAGGGCCATTTCACGAGTGTATTGTCTTGGGTTAGACTTAACAAGCTCTTGAGAGCATCAATATCAATTCCAACATGTCGGCCCCTGTCATCACAGTTTTTAAGGCTAAAGTCACCTGAACGAAATTTGTTGAAGCATCGTTGACACTTACGAACGTTCAAGACATTTCCATAAACTTCTTTGATAGTCTTTCTGGTTAGAGGTGTTGTTTCTTTTCTTGAATTCAAACAGCATTACATGCCGAATGTGTGTCTCGTCGTGTGTCATCATTGTAAGGGATTAGAGTATACTATACACATTATATAGGCTACACTAACGTGACGTTTAGGCGGTTCGTTTAACTCTTATACTTGGTGTACGTTTTTTGGGTGGTGGTTAATGAAGATTTTCCACAACCCGACATTAATTTCTTGACGACCTAATACAACACCACTAGTTAACTGGTGATTCTCAATTCCAAAATAAAGCTCTACTAATTTACATAACATACTTTAAACTAACATACACCACTGCTAGTTTACATAACATACTTTAACTCAACTTATAACACTGCTAGTTTACATAACATACTTTAACACAACTTATAACACTCCTAGTTTACATAACACACTTTAACCCAGCTTACAACACTGCTAGTTTACTTAACATATTTTAAACCAACTTACAACACTGCTAGTTTACATAACATACTTTAACCCAACTTATAACACTACTTCTTTACATAACATACTTTAACCCAACTTATAACACTACTTCTTTACATAACATACTTCAACCCAACTTATAACAGTTCTGCTCTACATAACATACTTTAACCCAGGTTACAACACTGCTAGTTCACATAACATGCTTTAACTTAACATACACCACTGCTAGTTTACGTAACATACTTTAACCCAACTTATAACACTGCTAGTTTACTTAATACACCTTAACCCGACATAGAACACTTCAAGTTTACTAGAATACTAATACTTACTAAAGATATTTTAAACCAGGTTAAAACACTACAACTTTAATGGCAATGCCTTACAGTACTAATTTGTTGATGCCGCGCAAACTAACTCAATAGCACTAATAGTTTAATGAAAATACTTCAGCTCAGGTTACAACACTACTGCTATGCTAATTTGTATGGAAACTTAAAACATCGAAAATTTCCTGACAGTACTGCAAACTCAAATTACAGCATTGCTAGTTTACTAATCATACTCCAATACCATTTACAACGCTTCCAGTTTTCTGAAGCTACTTCAATCTAAGTTGAAGCATTACTCGTTTGTCGATGACTGTTTAAACCAAAAATGCAAAACGTTTAGAATATTTGGATAGCATGTATTACATGTTGTATTAACCATGACATGGAGTATTAGGACTGCCTATATTCTTTGTTGTATTATATATATAAGTCGGAATTATTGGAGAGTGTGTATTATAATTTGTATGATTCATGGCATGTGTATTCCCTTTTTATTCATCATGACAGGGAACCTTTAAAGAATAAATTCTATATTGTATTGACCATGACAAGGAATCTTTGGAGTACGTATATTTCATGTTGTATTGACCATGACAAGGAATCTTTGGAATACGTATATTTCATATTGTATTGACCATGACAAGGAATCTTTGGAGTACGTATATTTCATATTGTATTGACCATGACAAAGATTCCTTGTCATGGTCAATACAATATGAAATATACGTACTCCAAAGATTCCTTCCGTGGGCACATATTAATCTTGTGCTGATATGTATCGAGTTTTGAGAATGAATAATTTGCTAGCTGACTTCAAGATAGCTCATCTTGTACATGACAAAGAAACACAGGCCCAACTTAAAACACGTCATTAATCTACTAGTCTGAAATCAATATTTAAAATCGCCTACATAGAAACAATAAACGAGGATTACGCATGTCTTCTGCACTGAGTTAACTTGAAATTCGCTTATTGTAAGTTTACGTGTCTATATCATAGGTAATTCGATATAGCTTATTAAGAGGTTCTAATGAGTTTGATTATCATCTGAGCTTAAAGCCTCTTTTACTTGGTTGACCTGAAGTTATCGAGAAAATTCAATTGTGTAAATCCTTCTTTTAAAATATTGCATTAAAAGATGGTATCAAGTAAGTTTGAAATTAATAAATTGATTCTCAGGAAATGAATTTCATCTCAGCTTCTTCTGAATTTTTATTGCCTATAACTTATTAAGACTTTTAGTTTCTATTGTCTTTTATAGGATTATATGCTGTAACAGCTTATACATAAAGAAAAAAGTTGTATGATCTAGATATCTTGAGTAGTTTTTAAGAATTATATTTCTTTATATGTTTAGAAAATGTTATCAACAAACGTAAATTCAGAATTTACTTTAGTTGACTTTTTTTTTGAAGAATAATATTATCAATTCTTCTGGTTACTCTTCAGACTGAATCACCATTAATGTGTGAGAGTTGTATCCTGGCTAATATTATCAATTCTTCTGATTACTCTTCAGACTGAATCACCATTAATGTGTGAAAGTGGTATCCTGGCTAATATTATCAATTCTTCTGATTACTCTTCAGATTGAATCACCATTAATGTGTGAGAGTTGTATCCTGGCTAATATTATCAATTCTTCTGGTTACTCTTCAGACTGAATCACCATTAATGTGTGAGAGTTGTATCCTGGCTAATATTATCAATTTTTCTGGATACTCTTCAGACTGAATCACCATTAATGTGTGAGAGTGGTATCCTGGCTAATATTATCAATTCTTCTGGTTACTCTTCAGACTGAATCACCATTAATGTGTGAGAGTGATATCCTGGCTAACATTATCAATTCTTCTGGTTACTCTTCAGACTGAATCACCATTAATGTATTAGAGTTGTATCCTGGCGAAAGACCGTGTTAACATTATACATTTAAAAGTTAATATTCTAAATCTAATAAATCAATTCACATAGTGAATATTGATGTTAGAGGGATTAAGTTTTACGTATTATTTATTATACAATATTTAAGATGACATTCTTAAAAAACACGAACTGGGATTTAAATGGCCAGGTCAGAGACCACCAGGTATCAAGTAAATTCTGAGCTACTGAACAAAGAGAAGACAGTAAATCAGTTTCGCCTACCTTAAAAAGATCTTTGTCCGGCTGTTTGAACTGAATAACAGGGATGACTGTCACTTTTATAACGCATCCATAGCTGGAAGTGCGTAGCGTGTTCATTGAACATGAAGTAAGAATATGACTAGCTGTAAATAACCTTTCTCCAAATGAACTCTCCAACATTAAATTTGTGACTATTAAACCTTACCAAAAAGTGTCCATTATTCAACTGTAGAAAATGTTAAGACAAATCTTCTCCTATAAGTGTAGTTTATACAACTGTTGAAAATATAACTACTGAAAAAAAAAACACCTTGATTTTTCCTCCTTGATGAAGATCACTACTGTTTTTCACATGTGTTCTACTTTACCAGATTATATTGTATCTAGAATAAAAAGGCAAAAAGCAAACAAATTGTAAGAAGGTTTTCCTTTTGCTACCTTTTTTTCTGTGACAATATTTCAGCTGGCGACTTTGTTTACCATCTAGGGGAGACCGGGGCTAGTTGTTACGATTTTTAGAAAAAATCCAATATATAGCGAAATAACATGAATCATACATTGAAACTGAATGAAAGTGAAAGATAAATATGTACTTTATCAAAATTATGTATTCTATATTGAACAAAATTGGTTACATAAAAGATTTTTGTAAATATTTTTGAAGTAATGTCAAGTGTAACAATATGCCTCGGATGCAGGGTAAGTTAATATAATAGATGGGGCA
>NW_013665658.1:408246-422180 GCF_000517525.1 Limulus polyphemus
CAAAACACAGTATATAAACAGTAAATATATATTTCCTAGACACTTTTTTTTTTTAGGTATGCAAAAACAGAAAATGTATATAACTTTTTTATTTCGTGACTGATCTTATTCATGCCGCCATTAAAACAAAGCTTGCGCAACACGTGTTCGATGGTCCATGAACTATCGTCGTCTATTAATCTCAAGAAGAGCTAGAGGCACTGTATCAACTTGCCCCTGTAACAACTAGCCCCGGTCTCCCCTATTCTAAAAATACAGATATGAAACCCATCATCGAAATGTATACCATCTCTGTATATTAGCAAAGACAGGTGTAAAAATTAATGTGCTCACCTTTAAATTACTACAGTAAATCCAGCTATAGCAGACTAGTAAGAATAGTTATTTTGTATTAGACTACTTCCACAGATCATAAACGTTAGCTTTTATTATAATGTGGCATTGTACTAAGAAATGCGAGGCATATATAAGGAGTTGAATTAAAATGGTGATCTCGTTTAGCCATTCTGTGAACTCCATTACATGCATCTCACCATGTCACCAATTATATGTTTTTATAAATAGACCCCTACTCTCGCTCACAGATTTAGTTTTGTAATTTATCAGTCATTTAAGCCTAAAACTACCACCACTCACACCAGTTAAATGTCAGTTATACAGTTAAAGAGGACTTTTCAAGGACTTTTCTTGCAGGAAAATGAGTTGATTTGTGATTAACACATTTCAAATCCACCCTACCCTAATCATCTGCACATGGTGGAAACTAAGTATGGCGGAAAAGTATTATGCACTCTATATATTACCCTCTGAAGCAAACTGAAGAAAAGGGGAATATGTAAAGGAGCTCATGCAGTTTCATGTTCAGTGATTTTTATTGAAAAATGCAATTTACTCTTACCCTTTCAATGAACATACCCAAAATATCTCTTGATACCCTATGTTTGGGGTAGGATCAAATCAAATCATATACTTCCCGAATTGGTTTCAAACTCCAATCTTTCTATTTAATTAAATATTTGTAATTATTGTTTTGAAAATACAACCTTAAAGGAGAACACATAATTGGTATTTTTTATATGTGAAAAAAGTAATGGGGCAATCAGCTAATAACAAATTTTCAAAATAAAAATGTTTAATAATTAATCACAATAAAGGCTTGAGTCATACTTAAAATTTTTGTGTTTGTGTTATTGCTTTGAAATTAAAATTTTCTGCTGGCGACATGTCACTTTTAACACCCCACTATTGTTTATTTCCTTGGTTTGCTAGAAAAACGTAATATAAACTCAGCATATTATATATGTTTGGAAAGCTCTGTCCGTCGTCTATCATTTAAAAATTATTATATGTTTGTGTAAGGTACGTACTCAGAGAAATTTGCCACAGAACACTGGCGACATCAAATTCGAAACTTAAGAAAGCCTGCCCCAAAATCATAAATATTCCATATCATTTTTTAACTAATTTTCTCTGATCGTTACTTTTGAGTGAAGTATTTACATGTTATAAATCTGCCGTAAAAGATAAGCTACGCTTCTTTCACTATAAAACCATATTTTAACCGTCTTTTTTACGAACTTTGGGAATTTTCAATAGATTCACAATTGTAAGCTTTACAATTTAAGAATATTATGTGCTTCGTATTTTTACAATTGAAATTCAAGTTACGGGCTTTGTAGTGATTGAATATAAAAGCCTACTAAATTGAAATCGAGCTTCTATTGGGCCGTCACAACCACAGAAACCTCAAGGTAGCTTACAATTGATTTCGTTTCTGTATCTTGGCATGGAAATTGAAGAAAGCTAAACTCTACCGCGACAACGTTGCTGGAAAACTCAGCCGTACAAATATATTTGGTCGTGCCGTCTCATCTTATTATATACTGGCTTCAAGAAAAAAAAAAAAACTTTTTATCAGGATTACTCTCTTACGCAATACCAAGATTTAACCAGTATTTTTATTTCTACTTTTACTGTTACTTTCGATTTACGTTATTTATTTCAATTAGTCTTGTCGCACATTCTTTACTTCGGATACAATAGTGACGCCCCACTCCTCCGTGGCTCAGTGGTAAGTTTGAGGACCTATAATTCTAAAATTCGGGGTTAGATTTCTGCACGAGCGTAGTACATTTTCAGTTTTCCCCCTTAACAACAAAAAAACCAACCTTGGACAAGATTAAAAGGGTTCAGTTAATCTTGGCGCAATGTTTTTAATCCACAGCTACGATTGCAGGTTTCGTTTATTAATCTTTAATTCATGATCAAGATTGAAAGGTTCAGACAGTTTGCCGTACTATTATTCATTTTAAGTACCGAGATTGGAAGATTTGATAAATTTTGTCGTACAAGTTCTTATTTCATAATCAGAATTAAAGGATTCAGTTAGTTTTGTCGTAATAGTCTTTAACTTATAATCAGGATTGAAGGATTCAGTTAATTTAGCCATACTGGTCTTTAATCTATAATAAGAAAAGAACACAACATGGTGTGTCGCAGCTAGTAAATAAATAAATAACCACAGAAAATGGAACAAACTGTCAGAAGACTTGATATTGGAAAAACTAATTTAGATATAGATATATTCGAGTGTCCACTTCAGTCTCACTTCGTCTACTCCTCAACCGTAACCGTAAGTGGATTTAATCTTAATTTGAAAACTAACACTAGAAATGAAATCTTCTTGAAAATAGTTATAAGATTTGAGAATTATGAAATTAAAACGAATGATCCTTTTATTTTTTACTTCTATCGATTAAAAAATTCAATAGCCATTCTGATAATGAGAAGTTTAAATAGAAATTGTGACTTTTATTCGTTATATATTTCAATTTTACCTGTACGAAAAAAAAAAGTCATAGTGTGGATGGAGGAAGTCATAGGTATGAGGATTCCATTTTTTTAGTGATAGTTATCCAGTCTAATTAAGCTCAAAGCTTTATGCCTTTCATTTTAGATTATGCTGGAAGTAAAGTTTTAGACTTGAGTCTTGAATTGACATCTTCAAACCTATTTGAATCACAACTTTTAATATGTTTTTGCCGATGTAAGTACAGTGATCATTTAACATTTTTTGTCACAAGTTAAAGTTTTCTTGATTTTGATACTGTGCCCAAAACTTTGTTATTGACTTTTAATTGTGTGAAGGATTTACTATTATATATCTATTTTAATCTTGATGTTTGTTTAAGTTAAATTTATATTTAGAAATGTACGTAACTTATACTGTTAAATCTGTATTGCGAAATTCCAGCCTATTCACTAAAATTTTAGAAGCTTCTCGAGTGTAAGAATAACAATACATGTGTGTACGTAAATACTAGTGTATCGACAGTATTGTTACGTGAGATGAAATTTCGAGAAACTCCCCTCACGCCTATAAAGAAAGACAATATATATTATTGGTTTGATACTGTTGGTATACTATAAACATCGGAAGCTATAATTGTGATTAACGCTTATTAATCGGGAAACTTCAGATATTTAACCAGGAACATTTATAAATTTGGAACATTACAAACCATTTAACTTCAGTGGATTCACATCGGACGCCCCCTAGTGGCACAGCGGTATATCTGCGGACTGACAACTCTAGAAATCGGGTTTCGATACCCGTGGTGGGCAGAGCACAGATAGCTCATTCTGCAGCTTTGTTCTTAATTAAAAACAAAAACAAACAAAAAACAAAAATAACATCGGATATTAAGACTTTTACCAAGACATTATATAAAAAACTCGACCTGTAATCGGCGTGTGTTCAGCGAGGACCATAGAGTTAGCTAGCTTCCTGTAAAGTGAATTGCATCTGCGTCAACTCAAAATTAATTCACTCATCGTGCACCCTCGACAAGATATCAAAGAAGTTCTTGACCAGAAAGACTCGACATTGTTTGTAAGTTTGTAAATCTTTTGTACAAACATCATTATTTGTAATAACTGTTATTGTAAATTGTATTATCGTTTGTATATTAAAACATTTGTATTAAAAAAAGAAACTGTGTATGTCAATCTTGTTGACAAATATCATACATTGGATACATATCGGCATTTATTTAACTACTAAATCTAAATTACAATTTTACTCAGTTTTAGGTTATTATAAATTGTAGTACGTAACAATGGAGAAACATTACTAGTAGTACAAATCATTGTGCTTTGTTATTGACAGTCAAGGAGGAAAAACGTTACTAGTACAGAACATGGTACTTTGTTTTAGGCAGTCACAAAGAAAAGAAATATTTTCATGGGGAAAACACCAGCGTTAAAAGATAGTGTCTTACTTCTGTTGTGGCCAGGTTAGACGATAAGTAGACACTGTATAATAGATATAGTCGATTTTCTTTGAAGCCGAAATTCATTTCAAACTATAAAAAGATGAAAACTAACGAACTTGTTTTTGTGTTGATTGGATAGAAGCGAAACAAGTATAAAATTATTAAATAACATTCTTGGTTCCCTTGGTTACCGGCTATTTTTCACACTCAGACAATTAATACGAAGCTATTCTCTGCTTATATAACACCCCTTGGTGTAATTCCACAGATTGTTGGGAAGATATTGCATTAGATTTTCAATTTTGTTTTCTTTATATAAACCAAATGTAGCGACCCTGATAGCGATTATAGTAGAAGATGAACGTATAAGAAGTAGAAGAAATGTAACTTTAGTGAATGCTTCAAGCCAATGTTTCGAGCTGGTTTTAATCTCTTGGTTTCTTATATGTATTTCCCGATTCTTTTTTTTTTCTTGGCTGTGGCAAATATGTTAAATATCTGGACAGGAAGACAGTCAGATATTTTTTCTACAGTATTTTTATATTACCAGAATGGCTGTACTTGATTATTTAGTCTGTTGTCACGTGGCCTTGCTATTAACATGATTTTCCAAGAATTGAATTTAATCAACTCTATTATAACAATATTCATTTAAATTTTCTGTCCTGAAAATGCTTCCACACCTTAATATCTAAATTTGCGCGCACGCGTATTTAATTTCAACAGATTTGAACTGAACTCGAATGTAAATATACTTAGTAGACACTTTGTACAAGAACATATTAAAATCTTATAGGAGCTTTTAAAAAGGTCTAACGCTAGGTCGTAGAATAACATTAAACGTTTGTATATTAATAGTATTAAGTACGCTTAAGTTTAGCCGTAACTAAACAAAAACGTACACAAGTTATATTATTATTTTATTTCTTTGTCGAATATAAGCCGTACATAATAAAAGCTTAACTAATGCTAGGCCTAAGACAAGTGTACTTATAGGTTTCGGTGTCTGCGATTACAATTATTTTGTATTGTTCTAGAAATCCTGTATTTAAAGAAGTAATGTTACAACAAAGATACTAATTTGACCGCAAATACATTGTGGATCTCTGGCAGTCTACGACAAAAAGCAGTTTCCTAGCCCTTCAACCCTACTAGCGTAATAATTTATTTTTATAACAACATAAACGCCAGTTAGCCTAATCTAAATTTTTTGACTTAGCTGGGATTCATACTGTTTATTGATGTATTTCTAATAAACCGGCGAAAACAGGTTAGAGTTATCATTCACATCTTATTTATTTTAAGATATATCGGACTCTAAAGGGCGGTATTTCATTAGTTCAGTTTAGTTGCAAACTTTTAAGTCTTTATTAATCAGCTATATATCTTTCCAGTTTTGACAGTTAAATGATACTTTCATGGAATGATGTTTTTTTTTGTTAATAATCGCTTTATGTTAGATAACGTGTATATTTTAAGTTCGTTAATATTTTACGTTCCGTTTGATTGCCTTTTCATAAGATAAAAAATATTTAACGTGCTCACGCGCGTTAAGATACTATAATTTCTAGAAAAGTGGATGTGTTGTAGCTTCGTTCATCAAAGTAAAGAAAAAAATACGATTTTGTTTACTTGACTTAAAAATAAAAATATTGCATCAAAGTGGCTGTAAATCAAGTTAAAATAACACCCTTTTTTTAAAAAAAATAATACTAGCATTGATATAAGTTTTAGTAAAACATATTCGTTACATCAATTTCCAAACATAACTTTTATTATTACACGTAATAATTTTACTTCAGCGACGTAAGAGGGTAAAACACATCAGTTACAGCCTTAGCCGATCATGCCAGGATACATTTTGCTAATATTTTTGGAGCTGGTGTCAGGTGTTCGTAATGCTCGGTCACTTTTAGTTAGAAAACTGTGGTTGGGTACTTGTGGTTTTCAAATGCAAATCACGAAGTTTGCAACAATTATTTAAAGTGTGTAAAATTCAAAACCAATTTTATATAGAACATTTATCTAGTTAAGTACATGCTATCAACAGTCACGTTTCCTGCTGATTCATATCTACCAGTAGGAAAGCTGGGATCGAATTATATATTCTATGTTTAAAAGCAATAGATTCAGTTTTTAAGGAGCCTTATATTCCATAGGTTGCCACAATTATTCAAACTACGGAAGAATGAATTCAACAAAGAAAAGTATTAAATTCTCAAAGTTAAAGGTAACGTGAAAAGGAAAGAAAATATTTTGTTACTTACAAAAAATACAAAATAAAAGCGGTAAAACAGAAACTTAGATTATAGTTTATAACTCATATTGTCAGTTAAATAATTTGCTGTGGTGTTAAATATCATTTCTAACTCTACTTTAGTGAATCAAATATAATCGTGTTGACTGCTTATTTGACTATTAACCATAGTTAATGTGTATTAAAATTAGCAGTCGTTAACATTAACAGTATGAAAAAAAGTAAAACTTGTAACTGAATGAACCTGAACGATAAGAAGAAAAATCTAATTATTTGACACAGGCTGTAGGTTATGGAAGCAAAAATAGTATAAAGGACGATGTTAGATAATGTTCCCCTTCTTCCTTTTTATTGATATTTAATCCATAATGACCTCATTAGATGCCAGTTACATATCCTGCTCTGTGAAAGGTAATAATTGACTAATTTAACGAATTAAGTACTTGTGTCTTTAAATTTAGAGCCAGAAGTCTATAGAAACGTAGTAATGTGTCTTATTTCAGGGTGTTCTTAGCCCTCTTCTCGGTCAAAAATACTAAAACAAAATAGTCCTTTTACACCGTCGGAAAGATTCCAGTAACCATAAACAAAATTACGGTAATCGAGCAGCCAAAATTACATAAATATTTGAAATAAATAAATAAATATATACCATACTTCACGATTTTTTCTATTTCCAATTTCGGGCAACAATCATAAAACTAGGTAATCCATGTTCATCCAGTTTCCATACAAAACATTACTGTATTCTAACCAGCTAACTCCGGGTGATGGATGCTAACACACACGTAACATAAAAGATCAACTTATAGTAGCTGTCTCTCGCCTACGCGTTATATTCACGAATCAGAAAAAAAGATGTTTAACGTGTGAAAAACATAGTTTCTTCAACTGGTAAGTATTTACTACAGTTTTGTGAAACATTTAAAATTACATCTTCTCACTTTCCACTTCAAATCATAGTTTTCGATAATTGTTGTTTCACCTGCTATACACTTTAATATAGCGTATATTATTTCAAGTGTTAACTATACAAGTGTTGTACCATACTATTGTATATATGATGTAAAATGTTAACTATCATAAAACTATAATGCTGTATGAGCTATGCCAGATGTTAACTATTGTTGCAGGCTATATTTTCAATGGTTTTGATTTTGAGGTTTGCTAGAGGACACTGGCTTTTCGATGACGTCAAAAATCTATTGACTTCAGGTGTTATCTAGAGACAATGGTAAATTGTTTATAAATACCAGTAATGAATAAGAAGTTAGTGAGTACTCATTGAGTTTAAGAGTTCAGTGTTAGAAAATGTATTCGCAATTTAGTATTAAAGCTGATATTTATTGCGTTTTTAGCAAGGAAATTCTTTAAGTTTATTTGTGAGTTAAGCATACGTACAATAGTCTCGGAATATCTATTGAAAACGTTAAAGAAGAAATGAACTAGTTTGTTTATTGCTACGTGGAGTTGATTCCACGTTGTATTTACTAGAAAATCCAAAAGAATCCGTTCAATGAAAGAACACGTTATAACACCTGGTGTAAGTGGTATTTTTTGGAGAAAATGAAATATAAATTTGACTAAACTTCAACTTTCAAAATGACCTTAAGCAAAGATATCTGAAATTTATTGGTGCTAATAAAATAGTTAAAAGGAGGTGGAGGAGAAAGGGGCAGAAAATTAAAAGAAGAAAAAGAACGAGAGAGAAAAGTCAAAGAAGAACGAGAAGAAAAGATATCAAATAAAAGAAAACCAAAAAGAAGTTTACAGAAAATTAAAAAAGATCAAGAGGTAAGAGATGGGAATTTAAGAGAGGAGTCAAATGAAAAAGACATAATATTTAAAGAAGAATTATTAAATAAATATGATTGTAAATAAGATTGAAGAAGTTATTAGAGATGTTCTGAAAGAGTACAGCAAAAAGATTAAAGAAGTACAGAAATATTGTAATGACAAAGTTAAAGAAATACAAAAAGACAACAACAAAGTACAGAAATAGATTAATAAAGGATACAAAGGCTTTAACGACAAAATCGAAAAGTACAAAAGGAAATCAATGAAAAATTAAACATCTGGAAAACGAATTGATAAATTTAAAGATTAAAATTTTACAAAGATTCTGTTTTTGTTCAAGACTGGGGCAACATAGGTGTACATCTTTAAAGAATGCTTTGCAGTCGACAAATCAAACTTGAGTCCATTAAAGTTGTAGATAAAATACTAAAGGCACCATCTAGAAATTAAGGAATCATCAGACCCTGTAGTACTGAAATATCAATTCCCTCTGACGATAGTTAAGAAGAACTGAAAGAATTAATCAGACAGCTAGTTTCACAGAATGGTGGAAAAGACCACAAAAAATAAGTATTTCAAGAGCAACTTGAAAAGAATGTTTCGAGGAACTGCAGATTAAAGCCTATATGAAATAAGAAATACTCCCAAAGGATACTAGTAAGAGAGAACTGTCATAATTGTGGGAAATACGGCCATTACAGCCAACAATGTGAGGAATCACAGTTCTTGATGAAGCCAAGGACACAATACCAAAAGAGCTCAAACAGATCAAAGGAACAGCAAAGAACTAACCAGTCATCTAGAAAACAAGAATTAGCTGGATTTCTGGGAGGAAGTTCAACTGGGAATACCCCATCTATCCCAAATTAGATAAGAAGTTCAATATTTGTGTTCATGGGATTATTGACGAAAACCTTACAGTAAGTTGATCGACACTGGTTCTACAACTACAATTGTTCGACACGATTTAGTAATGAAAAATGGGAAACTGGTTCCAGAGATGAAAAAAAAAGGGATTAATGCGAACAGTATGTGAACATAAAGTTTCAGCAAAAGGTAAATTGGAAATTACCCTTACTGTTTGAATATTCTTTATATCTTATGATGTATGGATAATTGACATCGAGGAAGAGTGTGTATTGAAAACTAGCTTCATGCGGGGAGGTGGATGTGAGGTTATACTGGCTTCAAATAAGTTCACAGCATATAACCAGGAAATATCTATGAACTCCATGGCAATTACTACATCAAAGGTTGAATTTCCAATAACAACCACCAAGAAGTGAAATACTCACACAACAAGTTATTAGAAATAACTCTACATATAATGACTTAGGCACAGTTGAACCAAACACTCCAGTATGACCCCGAGAGATTGATGACTAGTAGAATTCTCGTGCATCTCAAGAATAAAGATCTCATTCATGACTTTACTTTGAAATTACTTAAATAAACTTATGGCAAAATGATAAATCACTATGATGTCAGTTCTGATAACACTAGATTCCATCAAGGTGACATTGTGTGGCTGAACAAGTCTCGTTGTAAGGAAGGGCGAACTCCAATGTTAATCAGGTGTTGGGAAGGACGATATGTTTTATTGAAAAACAGCAACAACAACCCAAAAAGGGGGTTTACAGAACCCATGGTTGGTGAGAAAACAGCTAACTGGATAACTCCAGAAAAGAGCTATCACAACTACTACTGACTAACAGTTCACTGCTGAAGGGGCTATCACAAGCTACCGACTAACAGTGCACTGCTGAAAGAGCTATTACAACTACTACTGACTAACAGTGCACCACTGAGGGAGCTATCACAAGCACCACCGACTAATAGTGCACTGCTGAAGGAACTGTCACAACTAATACTGACTAACAGTGCACTGCTGAAGGAGCTATCACACCTACTAATGACTAATATAGCACGGCTGAAGGAGCCATCAAACTACTACTGACTAACAGTTTACTGCTGAAGGAGTTATCATAAGCACTAACGACTAACAGTGCACTGCTGATGGAGCTATCACAAGCACTACCGACTAATATTGCACTGCTGAAGGAGCTATCACAAGCACTACTGACTAACAGTTTACTGCAGAAGGAGCTATCATAAGCACTACCCACTAATATTGCACTGCCGAAGGAGCTATCACAAGCGCTACCGACTGACAGTGAACTGCTGAAGGAGCTATCACAAGCGCTACCGACTGACAGTGAACTGCTGAAGGAGCTATCAAAAGTACTACCGACTAATAGTGCGTTGCTGAAGGAGCTAACACAAGCACTACCGAATAACAATGCATTGTTCAAGGAGTTATCTCAAGCACGAAAGATCGTCTTGTGAGACAAAGATAATCGAATAAGATATTTCGATTATGAGCCTTCTAAACATTACATAAATACTGGTCAGTCTAGAAGATAAAACAATTAATTATGTGTTGACAGATATACGTCTAAAATCCAATAAATAATTAAAGTGCAACGATTTATATTTATACAATAATAAATTAATAAATCTGTTAACGGCTTTCGTTTAAAATATTCCACAAGTTGCATGTTTCGATGTACTTCTACGTCGTCTTCAGGAGTTATTTTATTTACAAGACAATTTATACTTTCTACATGATTCAAAGTTATTTACATAAATCACTGGTCAACATTTACAATATGTCATATTATATATCAGTTAAGTGATTTGCCAGCCCTTCATTCCGATTAAATACTTGTTTTCATATTTAAATGTTACTATTTTCAATGTTTCTCGGATATTTAAAACTTTAACATTATTTAGTTGAGCTGAGATTGTAGATTTATAACACAAACTTGTGTCGTTTGTACGTGTTCTGCTATAGCCGAACTTTCTATTGCATTGTTTCGTACGTAACCTTTATGTTCCTTTAATATGTACTTTAAGTTTATTTTCGTTTGACCAATATAAATACTACCACATTCACATTCTATTTTATACATCTCAGTCTTGTCTTTTATATTTGGTATTCTACAACATATATATTTATATTTTTCATAGGTTTACATATGGGACAAAGTTTTGTTGTTTCTTATAAACATTAAGTAATTGACCTGTTCTCTGTTTGTTGTAGTTTAGTTGATTTATTTACCAAGGTTACAAAAGAAGAATTTGACCTTGATCATATTTGGTGTGTCGAAACTAATGTCGTCGTTCTGTGTAGTTAATGTGTATTAAAGATCTGTTTTATCATCTTTTTGTGAAAAATACGTTCGACCAAAACGATCGATTGTTGTCATGGCTACTATCCTATATGATCACCTAATTCATATTATTTATTGATTAGTAGTCTTTATTTTATTACTCACTAATTACTAACTAGTTTTTTCTTTTTACTCTACGTTTCGGTTGCTAATCTGCTGCTTTTTTTAAAAGGGAATTAGTCCTGGCATTGCCTAGTGGTTAGGGCGGTCGAATCGCGTCACCGACCACGCTTACCACCCTTTCAGCCGTAAGGGCATTATAATGTGACGCTCAATCGTACTTTGGATTGGTAAAGAGTTATCCAAAACTTGGCGGCGGGTGGCGCTGATTATCTGTCTTCTCTTTACTCTGTCATTTCTAAATCAGGGCAAGCTAACGCAGATAGCTTTCGAGTGCTTTACGCGAAATTCAACAAACAGACTTCTTTTAGCGATTTAGTAAAATTTTATCTTTTATTTGCAGATAGCCACTAAACGAAGATTAAGTCTAACCCAACCTTTAACCATGGAAGAAAACTAACCAATATTTGAAGAAACATCAGAAATAACTCGGAACAGAAATATTCAAACAATTAATATTTCACTACAGCACTACCCCACGTATCTATGGTTTACCTAAAATTCACAAAAATGTAAACTTTTCAATCCCATAGTCAATTGCAGAGATTCATCACACCACTTAGCTATACAGCATTAGGAGCTAAAATAGTCCTCAAATGTTAAGAACTGAGTCCACTTTGCAAAGAATATATAAAAACAACGACGATAACTTTATAAGACAAGTTTGATGTATCCAACCTCTTCACTAACGTTCCACCATTGACACATAAGCACTTAGAAAATCATGGAACTCTTAAGGAAGGAATCCGGCTGACAGTCTCCACCGTCTGTCTGTATCAACACGACCTACTTCTAACATAAAGATAAATACTTCCAACAATATGAAGGCTTAGCTAAGGACTCACTGGTATGACCAGGGCTAGCTAAGGACTCACCACTATGATCATGACTAGCTAAGGATTCACCACTATGACCAGGGCTAGCTATAGACTAGCCGCTATGACCAGGACTAGCTAAGGACTCACTGGTATGACCAGGCCTAGCTAAGGACTCACTGGTATGACCAGATCTAGCTAATGACTCACCACTATGATCATGATTAGCTAAGGACTCACCACTATGACCAGGGCTAGCTAAGGACTCACTGGTATGACCAGGCCTAGCTAAGGACTTACTGCTATGACCAGGGCTAGCTAAGGACTCACAAGTATGACCAAGCCTAGCTAAGGACTCACCGCTATGACCAGTATTCAGTAGTTTCTACATGGAGATTTTAGATCATAACACCTTCAGAACAGCCACCAAGATTTGGCTCAGATATGTTAACGACGCATTCATGATACAGCCACACACTACAGACAAGGTTCAAGAACTTATGTGGCACGTGAAGAGTCAGTCAACAGTCATCAGTAAACAATATTCTATTCTTAGTCGTGATTTGTTAACAAGAAACATAGCTCTTATACCAGAGAAGTTTGAAGATATATATACTAAATACTTCGAGTATAAATAATATCACCGGACAATATAGAGAATGGATTCCTATAAGGTCTAGTCTCCAGAATAAACAAGGTTTGTAATAATAGACGATGCTAAGAAGAAGAAAAATACATCACTACAACCCTCTTTGAAACTGAACACCTTGAACACTTGATAAAGAAAATAAGCTCCAAGAATAAACAGGAAGAAAATTACAGACACACGTCCATTTTTCCCCCGTGCCGAAGGTGTACCGGAAAATATACATTAGAATTAGATATTTCAAATTCGATGAGGAGGAACCCACTTTGAGACTAATAATGCTTGGAGACGGCTTTGCTGGTTTCACTTGTACAGAACACACACTAACTTTCTTTGAACACATAAACTCCATTCATCCCAATATTAAATTTACCATAGAACACGAAAACAATAAACAGTTATTTTTTCTTAACCTCAACATAATTAGATCTGACACACAGTTTAAAACCAAAATTCACCATACGAACACACACACATCGGCCTCTATATCCCCTGGAATTCCGCTTATGACACCACACAAAAAAATCAATACAATGAAGACTATCATAAACACAGCCACAAGACTTTATTCAACGGATATATAGATGAAGAAATCAACCATAAAGCATTCCTTCATTCACACCAATAAATTTCCACCAGCTATTGTTGAAAAACTATCCAACATTCACCACAACAAAACTCAACTCACGAACAAAATTGACACTAACAAACCCAACCACAGAACGTTACACTGCAGTTTACCTTTTGTCCCTGAAACCAGCTCAAGAATTGCACAAATCTAGCCATTAAACA
>NW_013665658.1:422550-450401 GCF_000517525.1 Limulus polyphemus
ACACATAAAAACCGTCCCATGTTTTCCACCATTGCAACTCAAAAACCATAGTATATACTGTTAAAAACACAGTAATTTTAAACAAAGAACCAAACATAAACAAACGAAAAATCAAGGAACCCATCTTAATATAACAAAACAACCCTACTCTAAACCAACACCCTGGGGTGCCAAGATGTATCTTCTAAGTCGTGCAATAGTATCTTGTCATGTGACCTCTTTGTTCCATACTGTATATCTGTGTCAGTGTAAACTACTTGTACCTGATGATGACAAAACCTTGTCGAAACGTTGTACATTTGCTGTAATGTTAAACTTATATAAACGTTTTTCTTCATTACCCATTCAAGCCGTCTCCGATCATTATATATTAGATATGTAAACAGTATGAATTCAGAACAGTATTCAGAAGCTACAATATAATACGATCATAGTTATTTATTCGCTAAATCACCTAAAGATCTAATGGAGAGTAAAAATACCATTTGCAACATCTCCTGTGAACGTGGAATTCCATACACGAGGAAAACAAAAAATCAACAGAAGTCAGAACTTAGGAGTATTATAAACATACAAGACTCGGAAATATCAATCTGTCTGACATAGCCCGCTATTTCAAGTAGAATAATACGAAACTAATGGGATATGAATCCACACATGAAAAAATGAAGATAAAAGAATCTTTCAGCATCATTCTGATTGGTAACACGGACAAAACCTCGATACCCCCTTGAAAGAACCGAACTACGTAAGTTGATTAAAGTCATAGCGAAGAGATACCCCAGACAAGTGGAGAGCACATTAGCCCACCCCTTTCTATGAAGAAGACCCAGGTTCGAATCCCAACCCTTATCTGGATCTCTGTGATTCTGTATCTCACATGTTTATTTTTACTTATCTTTCTGTTTTCTTCAAAAATCAAGTTTTAGTATCTTTAGATGAATTACTCTTCGCAATGCTTCTAATTGGTTCATCGTGTTTGTAAAACGCCTGTATATTTAATTGGCAATTAACTTATAGCTTGAGTTACTACATTGTTAGTATTCTTTTCCTTGAGCCATTTTCAGAAGCTTTGACATTGCGTTAATTTTCTTTCTTACTTCGTGTAAGATATCACTTAGAAAATGTAATCACAAGCCCTGATGATACTACCGAATCTATTCGGATCAAACAACTAATAAGTATTTTATCTCTCATTCTGCTAGAAAAAACCCTCGTTTGTGTATTTAGCATCTGAGTTACAGTAGCACAATGGGCCTGAAAATAACTTATTTCTATTCACTCTTTGTCTGTAGCTCATGATAGGCACAGTACAGACAGCCAACTCATTGTGTAGCTTTGTGCTTAACAAAAAATAAACAAGCAAACTTATTCTGGATTACTGGTAATATATCGAACAACATTATTCAGGACTCTAGTTTGCTGACGAAGTTTCGGGTTACATATTTCAGACTTTCAAGTCTTTACTTTTCTAATAACATTATACACAAGGTGAAATAGGGAAATAATCAATGAAATCTCTTTCAATTTGTAATAAGTAGTTGGTGTTTTAAAGCGAAAAGTTTCACAATGAGCTACCGGCGTAATAAATAAAACTAAGCAGAGCTAATATAGAATAGAGAAACGAATAGGACTGCTTACAGAATTAACTCATTAACTCTCACAGAAAACCAGGTTTAATTAAACTAGAAACAAATAAAAAACAGCCTATTATATTTGTTCAGTTCACGTGCCATATTTTCGAAATATTCACGTTATAAAGTAATATCAATTTTGGGGTATTAAGTTTACTGTTTTGTTTTTTATCCGGAAGGTTTTGATGAACATTTAATTTAACTAGTACAATTTAACTTCAATGAGCTTTAGAAAACTTTGGTTTAGCATAGCCTTTCAATTTACCTACGTTATATATAGAGTCTCAGTTTACGTCTAATATCAGATACGTAATGTACTTTTGATGTAGTGAGTTTCGAAAAAAAAGTTATCTAACAATTTTCAATTTTTCTGAGATTCGTTTTTCAACTTCACAGGGTTACAGACCGATATTAGACAGCCAACACCGAGGAAAAGTATGGAGCTGACTAAGTGAGAAGAAATCTGGCGAATTATCTAAACAGGAAAGAAAAACGCGTGAATAAAACTACTGCTTTCATTATAATTCGGCAATTAGTTATACTTACGAGAAAAAAATATCATAAAATGTTTTTGTAATCGCAAATATTATATATCAGGTTATTAAAATTAGATATTATGAAAAAGAAAGAAGGCAATAATGTATATCACATGAAAATGTAGCCACTTTCGTTCATGTAATACATTAATTACACGGGGAGTTCTTGAAGAAGAAAGAAAACGTGATATAACTGTGCTGCAGCCAGAAATCAATTTCCTTGGAGAAAATTAAATTCAAAAATTTCATTTTTATGATGAACATCAGTGAATACATTGATCAGAATAAAACAGTTGTTTTACAGGAAAGGGACTGGTGAGGAAGACATCTGAAATAGCTGCTGTTGAACAAACTGTAGAACTCAATATTATTGTTCTTTTTAAATCTACACAAGGATTATACGGTTTACCAAAAGAAGATAAAGCATTATTTCAGCTTATATAAGTGTCACTGAAAGTCTGTCTTAGTTTATGCATACAATTATTGGTGCCGTTACTAAATTAAGTTCAAGCACACTTGTAAAATACACAAGACATACAACGTCGAATGAAGGATGCACTCCATATAGTTAAAAACACAACAATACTCTTAACATTGGACGTTACAGCTCTCTACAGACAGTTGGTGAATTCATGTCGAACCACAGAAACAATCTGGAGAAGTACAGACTGACAACGGACACTGTTAGGAAAATCTTATATTTCATCCTTCACGATGGATATTTTCGTTTTGACAACAAACTATATCTCCAATTAAGTGTCGTCGCAATGAGTAACAGAATCTCTGTTATTTATGTCGTAATATTTATGGATGTATTTGAAAGAACGGCACTTGATAAGTGGTCTCAATATAACAACACTGGCCCTGCCTGATCTCTGGCTTAGATACATCGATGACGTGTTTGGACTGTGGAACCACGGCCTCTCTTCTTTAACCAAATTTTTAGAGTTTCTAAATTCCATAGACTCTAGCATCCAATTCACCCTGAATTATCCAAATGACAAGAGAAACATAGATTTTCTTGACGTTACCTTAAGGATCGATAATAATATACAATCTACCTTGTTTCACAAACAAATAAGAACACATATCTTCCTTAACTTCAACTCCCATCATCCCAACGCTCCCAGAAAGGTGCAATTATTGAAGAATTAAACAGAATCGATAACAACTGTAGTAATCTGAACTAAAATCATTCCTTTTGAGCAACAAATAGCCACCTTTTTACATCGAACAAATTTTCAAAGAATATGACGCGTAAAAATTGGCATCACACTTCTAATATGAACAAATACAATTTTCCAAAGATAACCCGGTAACTTTAATTAATGAAACTATCTCCAAGAAAATAAAAACTACAATGAAGAAATTTGAACTGCCGACTAAAGTAATACAATGGCCAGGTCCAAAACTCAAAAGCCAACTTTAAAAATCTCAGTACAATACCACAAAATACAATAGTCAGTTTGGATAAATGATAAAAAGGATTTGTTGATGTTTGTAATTAAGCACAAAGCTACACAATGGACTTTCTGTGCTCTGCCCACCACGGATATTGAAACCCGGATTCTAGAGTTGTAAGTCAGCAGACATACCGCTGTGCCACTGGTGGGCTGATAATAAGGAATAAATTGACACGTCTAAATGAAAACTTTTTCCAGTTTATTTTGATTGAAGTTTCGAGCAGACGACCTTCGTCAGGCACTAAAGACCACACGTCTCACAATGGAATTAGGATAGAAATAATCGTTAAAAGATAAAATAATCCAAAGGTTCTAATTACACGGATCCAACGTGCAGCAATAAAATAATAGCCTATGAAATAATAATTATGTGAAAGAGAAGGCTTTCTCATAGGTAAGGTTGAAGAGGAAGATTTAACCAGGAATAAGAGGTAAGGTAAACGCGTCTAAAGAAAAGGTTTAATTGGGTGAAATTAAAGGAAGGGTTGACGGAGTTTAGTAATCATTTGAAAGTAAATCTTTTATTTATACCGCAAGGGGACTTGGTGTTGAGTTGGAAAATAAGACGTTGTTCAAGGTTTTCTCGTTTTAATTTGTTATCCATTATTTTATTATTTGGTGTACTTATGTTTATTAATTGTATTAGGCTATTATTTTATTATGTGGTGTACTTATGTTTATTAATTGTATTAGGCTATTATTTTATTATTTGGTGTACTTATGTTTATTAATTGTATTAGGCTATTATTTTATTATTTGGTGTACTTATGTTTATTAATTATATTTGGCTATTATTTTATTATTTGGTGTACTTATGTTTATTAATTGTATTAGGCTATTATTTTATTATGTGGTGTACTTATGTTTATTAATTGTATTAGGCTATTATTTTATTATTTGGTGTACTTATGTTTATTAATTGTATTAGGCTATTATTTTATTATTTGGTGTACTTATGTTTATTAATTGTATTAGGCTGTTATTTTATTATTTGGTGTACTTATGTTTATTAATTGTATCAGGCTATTATTTTATTATTTGGTGTACTTATGTTTATTAATTGTATTAGGCTGTTATTTTATTATTTGGTGTACTTATGTTTATTAATTGTATCAGGCTATTATTTTATTATTTGGTGTTCTTTTGTTTATTAATTCTATTATTAGGCTATTATCTTTTTATTTGGTGTACTTATGTTTATTAATTGTATTATTAGGCTATTATTTTATTATTTGTTGTACTTATGTTTATTAATTGTATTAGGCTATTATTTTATTATTTGGTATACTTATGTTTATTAATTGTATTAGGCTATTATTTTATTATTTGGTGTACTTATGCTTATTATTACTAAATCCAGTTTTAGTTGTTCTATTTTTCCATAGTCTTACTAATTTCAATAATGTTTATGTAATAAGTCCAACAATGTTTTTATCAGTATTTTTGTCACCCTGCACGTTGGATCCGTGTAATTAGAACCTTTGGATTATTTTATCTTTTAACGATTATTTTTATCCTAATTCCATTGTAACACACGTGGTCTTTAGTGCTTGACGAAGGGCGTCTGCTCGAAACGTCGCACAAAATAAACTGGAAAAGTTTTCATTTAGACGTGTCAATTTACTTTTTATTGTCATTTACTGATGTTTTTTCTCCTTACGTCCTGCGGAATTACACTCATCTAGTAATAGTCAACTGTCTTAGAAAAACGTGTTTGCAGTTTAAAGATAGATGTCTTGTGTCCAATGTTGTTTACTAGCTTACATGTAACATCTGCCATCATACGTACATTGGGGAAACCGGAAGAGCCCTACACACAAGAGAAGGAGAACGTACTGACTCTCGTTATAAACAACAACATGAAAGAAGTGCAGTTTCAGATCATTTTCTAACTAATCATGGACAAATATCACCTGACTTGAAACCAACATTCTCTGTACAAATCCTCACCAAGTACACTGACAAGAAGCTCTTCTCATAGTATTTATTATTTAAACCATTTGAAGCTTTGTGCTGAAAGATACGGTTTGGGTTAAAAGGTTTTATAATGTCGTATATTCCAAGTATTAAAATGTCTTCTATTCACCAATAAGTATTACAGAAATCAAATAAAGAGTAGGTCTCATTACTCTACTTAGAGCGCTCATTGTCTTAGGTTAACAAGTTTCTTTATTATGGTACCCAGTGTCACAGTTTCACAATAGTTTCTAAATACTTTCCTTAAGTCACCAGGTGTCACAGTTTCACAATAGTTTCTAAATACTTTCCTTAAGTCACCAGATGTCACAGTTTCACAATAGTTTCTAATTACTTTCCTTAAGTCACCAGGTGTCACAGTTTCACAATAGTTTCTAATTACTTTCCTTAAGTCACCAGATGTCACAGTTTCACAATAGTTTCTAATTACTTTCCTTAAGTCACCAGGTGTCACAATAGTTTCTAAATACTTTCCTTAAGTCACCAGGTGTCACAGTTTCACAATAGCTTCTAAATACTTTCCTTAAGTCACTAGGTGTCACAGTTTCACAATAGGAGGTGCTTTTTGGACAGTGTTAAGGTAACTGTGACGAAAGCACCGTAGACTGACCTGACCACAGTGTTTCTGTAACAATGCACGAAGAAAATATTGAAGACTAAATTTATAATTATCATTGCTATTAGTCAAGTGGAATAATATAGCAATAATGCGAACTTTCTTGTTATCTTTATTAGTGATCAAAAAAGCTAGAAAAGTCGTAAGTTGTTATAGAAAGAACTCTTTCTCTCAGGGAAGAGCACATCAAATATTTAATATTTTTTAGGGATTTCCACATTTAACCAGCGGAATATTCAGTTTTTCCTTATTCTCCAAGTATTACTAAAACGTGGCAAATTCACACGTTATTTAGATTTCCTGGATAAGCTTAATTACTATTCTCATTATAAACAGAATTTCGCATACAACTACTGTAATCGTATAATCGTATTGAATCGAGTTGACCTCTAACAACTGTAGTTTCCAGTGTTATATGATACTATGTTAGGCATAGCTTCATTCACCTATACAACAAGCTCAGCTCGAATTATAAAACAGGCAGATACTGTTTCAGTGCAAACGTAAATAAATTAGAATACAAGGCATAACATATCTAGTTACTTGCCAGTTGGTAGGCGGACTTACTGTCTAACTACTTCAACAGTAATTGTATTAAATAGCTTTAAGTAACGAACCATATGTAAGTATATATTTCGGTTGGTTTGTTATTCATCACAACAAGGTGGGTGATTTATGTTGTAAGATTAATAAATGACGTAACAACAGAGCGTGTCATTAAGCTGTTTACTGTTGTTAAGTGGTTCTATGTCTACTATCATTCTTTGTAAGACGATTTACAAACTATACTGCTGTCATCAATGAATACCGCGGTTGCTGTAGTAATTATGTTATGTAACTAACTGTGATGAAAATTATATATTTTAATTTGATTTGAATCAATTTAACTGGAATGCTTCATATAAAACAAATCTCATTTTGTTAATGTTGATTTAATAATTTAGAATAGAATTAATATTAATAAAATTAATAAGGATCACAACATTGAAAATAGATAAATTCGTTAAACAAACTGAGCCATAAAATAAAAACAATGATTACAATTATATAAGACGAAAATAGGGAAGATATACACATAAAATGTCCATAAACCAATTAAACAGTATAGCTGAATCTTAGCCACCAATACAGTTTGTAAATCAGTTTAATTGACAATATGTGAAAAGCACAACCAACAGAACAAATACCGAGTAACGAGTAAGGGTCCTTTGAACCTACATTCGGTAAGTTGTTGGATGATATTATGTATGACCCTTTTGATGAAGTTCCAGGCTTCCTGTTTTTATCTACAGGCTTAAGACTCTACCCTACACGTCGCTAGAGCAGATTTTACAGGTATTCTGTGTGACTTAGGATAGATCTTGTTAGGTATTTTGTGTGATTTAGGATAGACTTTGTTAGGCATTTTGTGTGATTTAGGATAGAATTTGTTAGGCATTCTGTGCAATTTAGGATAGACGGTATCAGGTATTCTGTGTGATTTAGGATATATCTTGTTAGGTATTTTGTGTGATTTAGGATAGATCTTGTTAGGTATTTTGTGTGATTTAGGATAGACCTTGTTAGGCATTCTGTGCGATTTAGGATAGACAGTGTCAGGTATTCTGTGTGATTTAGGATAGACCTTGTCAAGTATTCTGTGTGATTTAGGATTGGTCTTGTCAGATATTCTGTGTGATTTAGGATAGACCTTGTTAGGTATTCTGTGTGATTTAGGATAGACCTTGTTACAGTCTGAAAACACATCTACCTAATTCACTAACATGAATTATCTATTTCAAAACTAAAACTGTTTTAATGATACCGCCGTAAGCTCCTATATTCACATCTAGCAATTCACCTTGTCACAAAATGATACAGGAAAACTTAAACCAATCACCAAGAAGTAAATCAACAAATTACAAGTATAAAATACATAAATAGGATCGCTGTCTATTTAGTAAAGGTAGCACGTGCTCTTGCGCCGAAACAACCTTGAAATCTAACAACACGACGCATCAAAAGTGTGCATAAGGTTAAAATTTATTCAGGTGTAATTTTACACACTATATTAAAAGCATATTAATTTACCTTTTTGCCAAATTCTAGAATCAACTTAACGCATAATAACAGGTAATGCAAGTAACTAATGAAATAAATTTAATTTTGATTTTGTAGAAACGTTGTCGTAGTACTTTAATGATTACGATTTAAATGAAATGATATTACAATGAAAAATAATAATGAAGCAAACATTTCGTATATTATACAATTAGCAGTTCTATGTATTAAATCCTACATTTCATAAGCGGATCTAAAGGGTGTAACAAATATTAAACAGATTGTTATTAAGCACAAAGCTACAAACTGTGCTCTGTCAACCACGGTTATCGAAATCCAACTTTTCAACGATAAAACACTTAAACTTACCGCTGAGCCATTGTAACTTGTTAGCTGTGAGGCTGGATTAGAAACAAATCGTGGTAGCGCTTTAGTAACATGCATACTTAGGTTGTATAAAATAGTGGTTGGATCAAAGAAATGAGTTCAAGAAAATATAAGTTTGGATTCTTGTAAAGAGATGAGATAGATCAGAAAACTAGAAATTCAGATTGTATAATTAGTATCTGATACTTATTGTTGATCAGAGAGTGGGGCTGTATAAGTTGAAAGATATCTAGTGCTTATTGTCGATCAGAGAGTGGGGCTGTATAAGTTGAAAGATATCTAGTGCTTATTGTCGATCAGAGAGTGGGGCTGTATAAGTTGAAAGATATCTAGTGCTTATTGTCGATCAGAGAGTGGGGCTGTATAAGTTGAAAGATATCTAGTGCTTATTGTCGATCAGAGAGTGGGGCTGTATAAGTTGAAAGATATCTAGTGCTTAGTTTTGTTAGGGAACAAGAAGCAGGAACTGTATAAATTGAGTTAGATGAAATGACGTCTAGTATAAATTGTTTGTTTGTTTATAGTAAAAGTAAAAATTACACAATGGGCTGTATGTGCTCTGTCCACCTCTGGTATAGAAAACCAATTTTTATTGTTATAAGCTTACAGACTTACCGATGTGCCACTGTAAAGCTGTATAAGTTGTTAGATGATATGACATCTAGTGCTTATTGTTGGTCAGCAACACAGATGCAGAGGCTGTATAAGTTGTTAGATGATATGACATCTAGTGCTTATTGTTGGTCAGCAAACAGATGCAGAGGCTGTATAAGTTGTTAGATGATATGACATCTAGTGCTTATTGTTGGTCAGCAAACAGATGCAGAGGCTGTATAAGTTGTGTTAGATGATATAACATCTAGTGCTTATTGTTGGTCAGCAAACAGAAGCAGGTGCTGTATAAGTTGTGTAGGATAATATGACATCTAGTGCTTATTATTGGTCAGCACACAGAAGCAGGTGCTGTATAAGTTGTGTAAGATGATATGACATCTAGTGCTTATTGTTGGTCAGCACACAGAAGCAGAGGCTGTAAAAGTTGTGTTAGATGAAGAGAGTCTAGTGCTTAGATTTGGTCAGAAAACCAGAAACAGAGACTGTAAAAGTTGAGCTAGATGAAAAGACATTTAGTGCATAGTGTTGGAGGAAACTAGAAGAAATTAAATGTAGTATATTACGCTGATTATATTCACATCTGCGTGAAGTATACATAAAAAAACTGCTCCATTGCAAATTTCATGTTGTATTAATTTACTTTGCACTTTCGGTGTTGTTAGGAACTGACTTTGAACTTAGTAGAATGTTGTTAGTAGCAGACCTAGATTCAAGTTTATACGGAGTTGATCTATAGTTAGTGTGCTATTTCCTCAGGGTAAGATTGATAATAATTTTACTCACATCCTTCTTAACAGACCCTACACAGGTTTTAAGTGAGAAATGATTGATTCACAACTCTTCCACTCATGCCTTTCGAGAATTACCAAAGGTGATTCGTTGATGGAACTTTAAGCTCACGTGGTCACACCTGACACACTACTTATGAAATCATTTATGAGTCATCGAAACTTATGGTGCATAACGCTTAAGCTTGCGAGGTATGTGCCTTACTTTGATACAATATCACATCAATTATTGACCAAGAGATTACGCTTTGCCAGCTTAGACGTTATACCCCATAAGATTAAATGCATATTGTTAGTAACTGTTCACCATAAAACTTAATAAGTATTGTTAGTAACTGCTCACCATAAGATTAAGTATTATTAGTAACTGCTTACCATAAAACTTAATCAGAATTGTTAAAAATTGCTCATCATGAGAATTAATAAGTTTTATCAGTAACTGCTTTAACACAACTTTATGAAAACCTAATGGTGGTGATCCTGTGTTTAAGATGGCGTCAATAGTATGTGATCTAGTTTCAACTTTAAAATTGAACAGATCGTAGTTCGGTGTTGTTAGTAACTGATGAAGACTGTACTGAACAACGGAACAGATCGTAGTTCGGTGTTGTTAGTAACTGATGAAAACTGTACTGAACAACGGAACAGATCGTAGTTCGGTGTTGTTAGTAACTGATGAAGACTGCACTGAACAACGGAACAGATCGTAGTTCGGTGTTGTTATTAACTGATGAAGACTACACTGAACAACGGAACAGATCGTAGTTCGGTGTTGTTAGTAACTGGTGAAGACTGTACTGAACAACTGAACAGACCGTAGTGTGGTGTTGTTAGTAACTGATGAAGACTGTGTAAAACAACTGAACAGATGGTAGTGCGGTGTTGTTAGTAACTGGTGAAGACTGTAGTGAAGAATGAACAGATGGTAGTTTGGTGTTGTTAGTAACTGATGAAGACTGTATTGAACTACTGAACAGATGGTAGTGCGGTGTGGTGAGTAACTGATGAAGACTGTGTAAAACAACTGAAAAGATCGTAGTTCGGTGTTGTTAGTAACTGATGAATATTTTACTGAACACCTGAACAAATCGTAGTTCGGTGTTGTTAGTAACTAGTGAAGACTATGATGAACAACTGAACAAGTCGTAGTTCGGTGTTGTTAGTAACTGATGAACTTTGTGCTGAACACCTGAACAAATCGTAGTTCGGTGTTGTTAGTAACTAGTGAAGACAATGATGAACAACTGAATAAGTCGTAGTTCAAAAATATAATTATCAGAACACTTTCCCCAAAACTATCAGAGCATTCTACTAATTCTCACTAAAAACATAATTATCAGAACACTTTTCCCAAAACTATCAGAGCATTCTGCTTACTGAAATAAATCAGTACAAGTGTTTCATTGGTGACATTCAAAGAAAAAAACAGACATCACGATTTTTAAATAATTAGTCGTATTCAGTTGTTTTACACAGTCTTCATCAGTTACTAACAGCACCGAACTACGATCTGTTCAGTTGTTTTACACAGTCTTCATCAGTTACTAACAACACCGCACTACCATCTGTTCAGTTGTTCCAGTACAGTCTTCACCAGTTACTAAAACCACCAAACTACGATCTGTTCAGTTGTTTTACACAGTCTCCATCAGTTACTAACAACACCGCACTACCATCTGTTCAGTTGTTCAGCACAAAGTTCATCAGTTACTAACAACACCAGTGAAAATTACTAAAATTGCAACATAAACTTTTATATTATTATTAAGGTGAAACCAACGGGCACACTATGTAAAGTTTATTAATACTGCCATTCTGGATAATTATAAAAAAAAATTAATGTCAAAGAAAAGAAAAAAAATGATTTAATGCAAATTGATTAAGAGAAAATTTTTGCTAAAATAGTTATTTGAGACATATTTTCAAGCAGGTGCAATAGTAGGCGAAGAAAGATCGTACCGTCCATAAACCACTGAAGTTTATTAGCTCCAAGTTTCGATGGTGAATCGAGATTTTCATATTTCTAATTTTAAGCTGCAGTTTGTGTATGAGGGTAAAGTATGCGAAGCTACCTTATGTTAATAATTTTATCCTGGAAATAAAAAGCTTAGATATGCAATGATATTAGCAAATCAATTATGATACAGCTGTAGTGCATTCTTATGGCTAGGGGAATTTTAAATTATAGTTTCTTTACTGGGAGTAATATTGTTCTGAATGGCCGTACAATTATATATATACACACACACAAAACGACTTACGGAAAAGGCAAAGATCAGAAAATTGTGAATATAATTATAACATATTATATGAACATTTCATTCGAAGTTGGTTTGGCATAAAGTTCTGTTTGTATTTTAGCGCAAAACTACACAATAAGCTATCTGCGGTCCACCGTGAGCAATTGAGTGCTAAATTGTAGCAATGTAAGTTCGTGAACTTTCGCTGACCAATCGGAAATCTTGTTTGTTTGTTGTTAAGCATAAAGCTACACAAAGGGCTATTTGTGCTGTGCCCAACACGAGCATTGAGACCCAGTTTTTAGTGGTATCAGCCCACAGGCTTATCATTGAGCTACTGGGGGCCCTGAGGAATTGTTGTATAGATAAGTAATTAAAGCATGATAGCGGAATATTTAATCCAAAATCTAGTTTTTTATCAAGTTAAGTAATTACAACATAATATTGGAACATTTAATTAAACATTTAGTTTGGTATAAACTCAAGTGATTATAATATGACATAGGAACATTTCTTACAAAACTTGGTTCAGTATAAACTTAACTAATTAAAACAACATATAGGAATACTTTTCCTAAATCATATCTATACTTTAGTTTGAATTAATGACTAATAATTAGATGATTAAACCCCTTTAGAGCCATCTTCAGAACTGCGAGTTTTTAACTAATCTGACTTGTAGTGTATAAAAGAGTCCGTGATTCGTACGGTGTTATTAGTAACTTTACTGTGTAACCCTTCAACAATGGTATGTCTAACTTCAACAGCAATAGTATGTAACTGTTATATAGCAACCGACCATCAGTATATGAACTACTGATTTCACGACTCTGGCAGTGCTTTAAAGCTGTGGACAATGAATGTCTCGTAGCGACTGATGTGATGAGTCATGTTTTATATTCCTTTTTATAACAATAAATGTATAAAGTGAAATAAGACAATTGTCCATACTTTTCCTGTTCCTGCAATGTAATCTGACGAAGGCGTGTAAATGATGTGACGAATGAACACATGATAGAAAATGAACCTATTACCCTTTAGAAGGTTTGATTAACATCTGGGGTGTTTACTATTTAATTCTGTATTTATGCTTCAATTAATTTGCAACTAAAATTTATAATTCAGTGAGTGTACTAGTTAGGGTAAATGATTAAATTCTCCTTTCTGTCATACTGTTCGAACCAGTGTCCTGTGTCAACAACAAATGAATTTAAAAGTGAAATTCTCTGTACGCTAGTATCTATGAACTGATTGCAGAGCATACCCATTGACAGATGGACGATAATAGAAAAAAAGCAACTTCGTCTACTTTGTAGAGATAAGTAGGTTCTTTACTTTTGTAAAGCTTTATCATTGCAGCCTAACACCCGCAATTCTTCCTATTGCAAAAAGGTACTTTGTTCATTGCTTCGTACTGACTGAAAGAAATTTCGTATTGAGATATCGTCCAGATATTTTCTTAAGTCAGTGGAATGTCGTGATAAAAATAAAATGTACATGTACATGTAAAATGAAATGTAAATTTCAGTCAAACTATCATAAAAACCCCGATATCTAGTTTTCACGGTTTCAGAGACTTGAGCTATTTGTCAGTTATAGAACAACTTGTAATTTGAAAAACAAAATCAACACATTTATCAAGTCTAATATAAACCTAGCCAGTCTTAAAAAAAATTCTACTATAATGGACGTAGCGTGTATATATGTATTTATGTATGTGACCGAAACAATAAATACAATGTTGGGCCATCTATTGAATGGCACCACAAACAAACATCTATAAGAAAAATTTCACACTTTCGGTATTCAAAATTCAGACAATTAGAAAAATAAGTACAGTATGTACAACAGCCATTTCGTTTATAACAGAACACAATTTTAAATAAGAGTACTCTCATCACAACATGAACACGATTTTCAATAGGACTGTACGTGAGGGTTTATTGAGTTTAGTGAGGGTTTATAGTACTAACAATATGGAGTTTTTGGAAATAAATGTTGTTTTTTTAAATAAAGGGTATCACTTTTAATATATAAAAACATTACAGTTTATATCAGCACAATCCGAACACTTTTTCCCGTGTACAAAATGTTCACTTTTTTCTTTTAAATGGGGTGCGAATACTACGATTAGTAATTACTAGGACAAACAGTTGCCCGTAGAGTGGCGTTCTTGTAGTATATATAACTACTCTCAATTAGAATTAAATTTATTGTTGAAGACCAGATTTTACACCACACATTACTTTCAGACGTTCGCCAAAAAAAACCGAAAATGAGATATATTATTCTGTTATAAAAATCTACAAGAACAAATGGTATTTACTTAGTGGTCAGGATTCGTATAGAAAGAGCATGAAAACTCAGAACGTTATCATTGCAATAAATGTTATTACGTTAATGTTCTTATTAATCAGCTACTAAGAGAACATTTCTGTATTAGCAGATGTTATACAGCAACGATTTTACTAATTTTCTACAAACAGAACATTTCTTTCTTAACATGAATTACGTAACAGTTTTCTTACTAATTTTTACTAATAGAACATTTCTTATTAGCGGACTTAAGAAGAACATTTTTACTAATATTCTACTAATAGAACATTTCTTTCTTAGCGAGGAAAGCAACATAATGCTTGCTATTGTTCCAGTAATAGGCAATTTTTGCCTAGTGGTTGTATAGCAACAACATTCTTACTAATCATATACGTAGCATCATTCTAAGTGATTTTCCACTAACGCAAGCATTATAGTGACTATTCAGGTCTCTTTTCACAAAACATTTACGTGTTTGGAAGTAAATGCTAAAGATATGAAAACTCGGTGAAATTTTCCTGTTTTTCCTATTTCTCTACAATACAAAATTCTTTTTATAATATCGCTTAAGTGTCCCTTGAGAAATATTACATCTGAAATGTTATCAATAATTCACTCGTATCTTTCAGGAAATTCTCGTGTATTGAAGCGCTTACAGAAATGAATTAACTCTGGCAAAGAGTTTATCTTGCTTCAGATGCAGACAAAGTGCCAGATCTACTTTCGCATCATTTTTCTGTGTAAAAGGATATTGTGACCTCATTAACTGGGAGGCTGTTTCAACCTCATATTGTAGGATTAAATTGTCTTTAAAATCAAATAACACTATCTCTAGGCTTTTCAACAGATGTGTCTCAACTCCAAGGGCTCAGTATAAGATAAAAACTTTTATGACCCGTACACAAAATAATATAGCCTTATATTTTTATACCAAAGTTTTTATAGACAAAAATAAAACTTTTCAGTTTTTAGGGGAAAGTGAAAGATAAGAAGATGTGTGATTCGATCCTATGAATTTTGGAAGCAATATCTATTGATGAAGCAATTACTGGAAGAAAGATTTCCTTTTCTTAAAAAAAGCTCTACCATCACAGAACGATGTTCTTACTGTAACCGTTAATATAAATCTGCTATAGTGACTTGATATATATAATAATTATAATACTAGTTTACATTAGAATTTATTATGGTGTATAATGTAGTAATGATGTTTACGATGATGTGCGATGTATTTATGCATTTAAATGCTGGAGGAATTTAGCTCTCCTTTCTCCATTTATTGAGCACCGTTTATCAGTACGCAGTTCGGGTAGCGTTGCGCCGTTCCTAATTACAAACTACTGATCACAGGGTAGAAACCGGCCCATAACAACCAATTTGCATTAATACCTAATTACTATTAATTACTGTGAGACACTTTTTATAATTAAGTTAGCATTTTTAATTTCAAGATGTATACAAGATAATTTTTGATTCTATTAATTCTCTTACTATTTTAAGTTTAAGTACAGGCTGTCCTATTTCCAATAATCTTTTCAAGGTTCTTCTATTAATAGTTCTGTTTTTCAAGTTCATTTAAGTAGCATATGTCCTTTCCATGTGCTTTTGTGCTCTCTCCACCCTATTTCATTCAGCCTTTCAACGTGACCTCTGTTCCATCTTTTCCTATTCCCTCATTCTAATACTATATGATTGACGACATCGTTCAATGATCTTACCTAGTGGCTCATAGGCTGTGCCTTACCAGCTAGGTAGTTAGTCAACTGGTTGAATCATTTGTTGCTGTGCCATGGAATACAGGTCATTCTCAATTGAATTCTCAAGTCTTTCAAAGTTTTACCAATGTTTTATGTTGTAAGTTTTATAACCTATACAACACGACTTCATTAGCAATGTTTCATTAGTATTTTTAAATACTATTAAGTGTTATATTTTTCATTGTTTATGCTATGTCGACTAACTAGTGTGCTTATTTATATATATATAAACATGCCTTATACTGATGTTCCAGTTCAATCTAATTATCTCAGGTTTTAGTTATCTTAAGCACTTATTTACAGCATTAAATGCTTCTAGTCAGTTTGCTACATGATTTACATATAATTGTTTTATGATAAGTTTTGTCTCAACTCTGTTCTCTGCAATGAAACTAGAGTTATTAGAATTTGTTATTATCATGTAGGTCTGGATAAATGTTATTCATTTCATTAAACTATTGTAATATAAGAATGTCATTTCATTTGTTAAAATGTAGAATAAAACATACCTAATACATGCAGATCTCAGAGTATCGTATACTTTGTTGAGTTATAGGGAATAAATCATCTTGAGTAGATGTAGGTGTTGCAGAACATCATATACTTTGATAAATTAATGGGAAGAAATCATCTTGAGTAGATGTTGGTGTTGAAGAATATCGTTTACTTTGATAAATTATAGGGAAGAAATCATCTTGAGTAAATGTGTGTGAAGAATATCGTTTACTTGATAAATTATAGGGAATAAATCATCTTGAGTAGATGTTGGTGTTGGAGAATATCGTTTACTTTGTTGAATTATAGGGAAGAAATCATCTTGAGTAGATGTTGGTGTTGAAGAATATCGTTTACTTTGTGGAATTATAGGGAATAAATCATCTTGAGTAGATATAGGTGTTGGAGAATATCGTTTACTTTGATAAATTATAGGGAAGAAATCATCTTATAAAAGAAACGGTATTCGTCAAGAGTTATATGTATTAACAATGATTTTCTGAATATTTTAACAAATTCAATGACGTTTTTAATAGTTACGCGTATACAAGAGAAGCTAAACTGTATAATTCAACAAAGTAAACGATATTCTTCAACACCTATATCTACTCAAGATGATTTATTCCCTATAATTCAACAAAGTAAACGATATTCTTACACACACACATTTACTCTAAAATATAAAGAAAAGCCATCTTGAATATGTATACCTCTTATACTTATATTAATCTTTTACCAGTTCATCTTTTAACAGTTGCTAAAAATCTATAATAACAGTTAAAAATATATAAATGAAGAATATCGCTTCTTTCTTCAACGTATACAGAAAATTCATCTCTTGAATATGTTGCTTTAGAAAATATCGTTGGTTTTGTTAAATGAAACAAAAATATCACACCGAGTACATTATCAGTATTATCTTACTAAATACATGTATGTAGCTCCAAGTAAAAGCCGATCTGAGAACTCTATAAATTAATGTAAAAAGCCGTTTTAAATATTATTAACTCTAGACAAGAAACTTTCTTGGGAAACAGATACTACTTTGCGAAATCTCATTTATAATAAATATTTAATTTTCTAATAAAATCGCACGTTATGGGATTTTATTTTCAGTAAAAAAATGTTTAATGCTCTTGGAATAAGTTATTTTTTTGGGAATGATCTTTGAAGATAATATTTAATTCAGTATGACACAGAACGAAATAAAATTTCCCATCTAATCTTTATAAATACAAACAAACGTGTAAGCGATGACTTGTTAAAACGTGTTTAATTACATCCTCTGAATAAAATGAATACATATATGAAAACGTTTTTTTGAAATTATCCTCATATCGTATACGAGATTTACGCTTTATTAAAGTGTCGCAGAAGTAATTGACACTAATTATGTATTCCGTACTCCATCGTCCCCATAGTCAATTAGTGCGCTGCTTTACCATATAAAATCCAGTGCTGAAGCCTAAACTTGAAAACCTCATTCTTTGATAACGCGAGAAAAATATCTTTATTTGATCAACTAAACTGTTCGGTTTGTTTATTATAATTACCTTCAATGACTGTTTCTAGTCTTACAAAACCATTCTTGTTGCCTGAAAAAGATGAACTCGTATCCGTTCCAATGCGAAACGGCTACCATATTATATTTTTCTTCTTTTATTTTAACTAACTTTAATTACATGCATTTTAAGATTTGCTGTTATGCATACATGAGAGATTAGTGTACGTTAGACTAAGTTATAATAAGAAAAAAAAATGTTGAGAGTTATGACGATATTTTTTTTCCTGAAGTTCTAAGAAAAATTTGTTTTAAAGAGCTGTGTATGTAATAATTGGAAACTGACGAGCACAATGATAATGTTAAAATAGTTCAAAATATCAAAAATGTGATGCATTAGTACCGAAGAAAATTTTAAGAAAAACAACTGTATGTCGTATTTTTAGACTTTTACAATGGTTCACAAACCGGGAGTGGCTCAATCTGCCGATTGTGTTAAACTCACAAAATATTATTAATGTTTAGAGGAAAGGTATAACAAGAATGGTAAACAAATGTGTAAGATAAGATCTGAAAGTACAGATGAATGGGTAAGATTAGTGTGATGGAGAAAGAATTACCTCATCAACGTTTTGAACAAACAACCTTCACGTGGATATTCCCGACATAATAACGTTGACGAAAGTTTTCCTTTTTTCCTTGAAATAACACACACAAATAACATTCTGCTGAAATTACAATTAAGATAACATCATCAGTGGAGGTTTTAAAGCTAATAAAACAATTAACTCATTTGTTGAAAGTTTTAACAGATTTTGTTAACCTAAGCGTTCGTGTTATATTGTATTTTTAGTGAGTACGTTAAGTGCTTCAGTTCTTTCTTATAAATGATTTTTCAATCAAATCTTGACGTTGAGAGATAATCGGAATTTCGCGGAAGACGACATAAGGACTATCTGCGCATGTCCTTAGCCTAATGTTGAACTTATGTACTAGAAAGCAAGTAGCTGGCTAACAGACTTCACCAGCGACTGCCAACTGTTGGGCTACTCTTACCTCATCGAATGATCGGATTCGATTGTCTCCCTCATATGGCAGGCCCAAGGCCCCAGAGCCATATATCTACAAATTCACATCCGGACAATCTAACTACTAAGCCAAGTCTGACCCTGGAATAAACAGAGTTGGCTAATCAAATATTTGACTATTATTATTAGTGACAATATTTTTGGAAGCTGTTGGACTAGTGCATCGTAATTTGTAAACCATTGGCCAGGGAATCTTATAGAAAAACAAAAACAATAATTTAAAACAAGCTAGTTTAAATCATTTGAAATTTCCTAGTAACTGGTATTGTTTTGTTCGGTATAAAATCCCCGAGTAAGTTTATCACAAATTTCACGTATGCTTTGTTAATAGAAACGTAAATGCTTCAAATTTATTCCGTATATTTATATAGGAAATAAAATGTGTAACTTTCTTTTTTTTGATAAGTTTTCATTCATAAGCCATGAAACTCTAGCCAATTTTTACTTTTTTGCAGCAGCTGATCAATCATATCATTTGATCAAAAGAGAAGAGAATGCTGGAAGTAGATAATTTCATATTTCAACAGTTAATATTTTTCCAATAGATTATTATATGAACCATTTTCTTTTACGTATCGGGGACTGCTACATCAACGTAAAACGGCTCTAGCGAATCGGAAGCACATCGTTACCTTTACAGCTGGAATGTCACACGGTCACGGTGGTAATTCCAACCACACTGCTCATTTTCTAGCTTCACATTGATCACCTGCTGTATTAGCAGTGGTGTAGAAATGACTCATCAGTTGAGGTTATTTCTAGGCTGGCAAATATGTCAGAGAGACTGGCGCAGTCAGGAGTTGAAGTTGTTCAATGGAGCTTAGGTTAGCCTATGGGAGAAGCGTGCTGAAGAAGTCCAGTTGTCAAGAACAAGATATCTAGTGGGGAACCGTTCTGTTGAAATAAACAGTACCTTTAGTTATGCTCTAATGCACTTAATATCTCTGTGTGGAAAAAGAAGATAGGCCATAAAGTTTCACCACATGTAGTCTCCATCAAGCAGCCAACTAACTGTCTTTTCCATAAATCATGTCGCAGTATTTAACCTCATCTTTTAATTTATTTTAAACTTTTTCTATAGAAGCTGAATTCAACAGATTGAGAAACACTAACTATGCTTGCAACGAGTGCATGGGTTTAGCATGGTTAATTTTCTGGTTATGAAGTCTAATATTGAGGCTACAACACAATTTATAAAAACGTTGTTCTATGCCCAGAGATTCCCTTGGAGCTATTTCAGTGTTCAGTCTGATCACAACGCCTATCTGCTATCTTTCGACTCAAATGACTCTGACTATACTTTATTTTTCGCCTATGATAGCCATGACTATGTATTATTCCTTGACACTGGTGACCATCACTAGGTATTATTAATACACTCCTGATTATGTATTATTTCTCGACTCTGATAACAATGACTATATATGATTGATCGACTTTGATTACCATGACTGTACATTCATCTTCAACACTGGTGACCAAAACTATGTAATCTTTCTCAACTATGTTGACCATGACCATTTATTATTCTTCGACTCTAATGACCATGACTATGTATTATTCCTCAACTCTGATGATAATAACTATATATTATATCTCGACTATGATGACCATGAGTATATATTATTTATCGACTCTAATGACTCTTGCTATACATTATCGTTAGAGTCTCATAACGATGAATGTGTACTATTGATCTACTCAGATAACCATAACTATACATTCTTGGTTGACTCAGATAACAATGACTATGTATTATTGCTCAGTTTTGATAACCATGACTATACATTATTGGTTCACTTTCATAACCATGACTATACATTTTTGGTCGACTTTCATAACTATGACTAAACATTATTGCTCGATTTTTATAACCATGACTATACATTATTGCTCGACTTTGATAACAATGACTATGTATTATTGCTCGACTTTCATAACCATTACTACACAACACAGTAGTCAGATCTTCTCATTATTTAGTCTTACTACTCAACGCAGTAGTTACATGTTTGCATTAATTAACATTATTACAGGATACAGTGGTCAGATGTTCACATTATTAAACATTATTATACAACAAAATAGTCAGATGTTCTCATTATTTAGCCTTACTACTCAAACAGTAGTGTTCTTAAAATCCACACCTAACAGGTTCCTTTCTTTCTAACCTCGCACCTATTTCCCGTATATTTAATTATAATATTTCATAACCATAGAGGGTCTAGTAGTCCTCATACTGCTAAACGTAGAAAAACTGCTTCTCACTCCAATGAGTATTGTAATCTATCAATTCCTTAGAGCCTGGCAAAAGGAGGGCCGCTTTCTTATCTCTCTCAACTTCGACGATGTTACTTACACCTAACTTCATAACACATCTCCCCATTTTCCTGAAATATATTCAACAATGTTGATTGTATTTAATATCACCTGTATATTTGCTAACTTCGATGTTATCCCAGGTTTTGTAATTGCTGCGTATCATCACACTCTTTTATATTGTTTTCCGTTCCCCGTCTTTTGCAGATCAATGATAATTTCGCTGTCTTTACATATATATATCGCATTACAATTCACAGCATTTGTTAAGGTATTTTAAAAACTTCACAGTCTTATATACAGATATATATATATATCACTGCAACATTTCAAAAAGCTCACAGTCCTATATACAAATGAATAGTAATAGAAAGTAATCGAGAAATACCCTCATCTTCTTCCTTTCAACACTTACTATTTAGGATTCGAACAATTAAATTCTTATTCTTCCACTCACTGGCATCGCTATACATTCACATACAATATATATTAGTTTCAGTCCTAACTGGATGGATCTTAGGTCCCGTAATATATATTACTTTTAATCAGAGGGAGGTCACTGGCTGATATTAATAGCTCAAGCATGAGAAATGGTCTCTATTTTCATGGCACACTCGTTAGTGTATAACCTACAGTAAAATTAAACTCCTCTAATAACAGGCTCCTCATGGCAGTTTTCTGTTTTCACCCTTTATTCTGTGTGACAATATTAAAGGGTTATGGTCAGTTTACATGAATAATGATTCACTTGAATGTCATTTGTCAACCCCTCAAATTATATCCAAGTACTCTTTTTTCAGTGATGACTAAAGCTTTCTCGTATGTTGGTAATATTTTGCTGAAGTATGCCATAGGATATTTCACGCCACCTGTCAGAATTTAAAATATAAGGCTTTTACTTGATAGTATAAACATATGCTATGTTGATGTTGGGCTCAGGATTCTTCTACAGTCGGTGTCTGTGACTTGTTAGCGATAAATTCAACGATGAATAAACAGCACACACTTTACCTGTTTTCAAAATAATATATAGAGTAGAGATTATATGCATATCATAAACACTATTGATATATAGTTCTCTTCTTCTTGTCAACTTAGGTTTATTCAATTACTTTAGAATTGAATTTCAGTTGACAAACCGAACTACCGTATTTTTCGGAATGTAAGACGCACCCTTATTTTGAAGACAAAGTTTTGGGAAAAAGAGCTACAGTCGCATTTGAAAGATTTTTATTGAACAAAAATTCAGTTTGATACTTTAAAAATGAGTATATATATTGTTCTAAACAAAGAGCTCAAAACATCAAAATAAGAAAATACCATAAATCACAAAAAGTTTACTGTTATTTAGTTTGGTTTAAAACCTACAATATCTTCATTGCTTTCACTGTACTTAATTTGTTTATCATTTAGGGAGCATTATAAATAGTTATGTTTTTAAAAGAAAAAACCTACTATTGTTATAAATAACAAATTCAATTGAACTAAACTATGCATGCCTATTTAAATATATTTACACATGGCTTGTGTATATCATATATATACATATATATTATTCATAGCTTCGGTATATAGGACGCAAGCAGATTTTGACATCAAATTTTGGGGTAAAAAAGTGCGTCTTATACACCCAAAAATACGGTATCTTCTCTTATTTTTATCGCACTAGTATTCTCTGTGATTCGCTTACAATTGTGACGCAAATTACGGCAATCGTTTGGTCTTCTTTGTTTTGAAGATCCTCTGTTCCTTTTGTCAAAGTGCACACAGGCTGATTCAATTACCTTAGAACCACACTTTGACGGAATAAATTATTTTTCTTATCTCCTTTTCTGCTGTTAGTCTTTACTCTAATATATTGTTACGCCTCCGTTGTTAGTTAATTTTCCGTATAATTTCTTTCTGAAGAAACTTTAGCGATACAAGTCCTATCTTAATAAAACTGGTTTATTCTTTCTAAATACATTTTTGCAATACACTTAATTTCCACGGTCACGCTATAACAAACGCTATAATTCACAACGAACGTCTCGCGTGCTCAACAATACGTCTCTCTCTCTGTCCGCAGTTCAATTACACATTGTTGCCGTCACGTCCTGACCGTCTTATATGTACAAGAATACCGAAATCTAGCAACCTCCCGAGTCTTCATGAACGTTCCAGAAGCGCGTGACGTGTTACTAGTGTCACGTGACCTCCGCTGTCGTAACAATATTAAACGTTAGGCCAATCACTTCTATGATAATTAACTTCACGCCGAAATTATATTTTTCCGTAACTTTACTCTCTTCTGCTATCGTCTGTCTGCTGTTTTCGCTCGTCTCACCCTGTTTATATCTTTATCACTTAATAGGATTGGACTTGCTGCTTGGTCATTGGAGCTGGTGTATCTTGTATGCACATTATCTTTTCCTTTTCCATGGCTATCTATCGGTTCCCCACTTTATGTCCAACAAACTCCAGCACAGAATATCCAATGTAGCACTTGGATGGTTTGATGGTGAGGTCTGCTGCCCTCACTTACTGGAACAGCTGTCTAAGTCTCTTCAGGTGGTCTTCTCATCTTGCAGTGTGTGTCAGAATGTCCTCTACATAGTGCTCGATGTTGATGTTGTTGTGCAGCATCTTCCTTATCAAGCAGTTGAATGTTGCTGCTGAGTTGGCTAACCCAAATGGCATCTGCTTAAATTGGTAACATACATCTAGCGTCATAAATGCTGCCTTCTCTTTAGCACCCGTCTCCATAGGGATTTGCCAATAACCTTACTGAGATCAATCTTTGAAAAGAACCTGGCCTCTGGGTTGCCCATATGTACGAAATCGATCTTCGTCACGAGACTCAGCTTCCGGAAGTCTATGAAGAAATGGTTTGATCCGTTCCTCTTTGTCACGATTACAACTGGTGAACAGTAGGCTGAATGATTCTAGCGTCCAACATTACCTCAACGTCCTGTATTATAAGGCTTCTTATTGCATAAGTCATCTGATAGGGCTTCACTTGACTGGATCCCTGGTTGTGGTCTCAATCTTGTGTTGCACAATATCTGTCCTTCCTGGTTTATCCGTGAAGATATTTGCGTACTGGCACAATAGGTCTTGTAATGTTTTTTTCTTTTTTTGCTTGACAGTCAGTTCTTTGCTGATGTTGACATCTTTCTATGCCTTTGGTAAACTCCTGCTTCTGGTCAGCAATTACTGGTTGCAAATTGAACTTGGACTTGCCAGTTATACTACCTCTATGAGCTCCATGTTCTGCCAGCTTGATCATCTCGGGTACGTCTTGGCCTATTCAATTACTTTGGAATTTCAGTTGAAAAGCCGGACTATTTTCTCTATTACTATCGCACTAGTATTCTGCGTGTGATTCACTTGCAATTGTGGCGTGAATTACCATAATCATTTGGTCATCTTTCTTCTGTAGATCGTCTGTTTCTTTTGTCGAAGTGCACTCAGACTGATTCAATTACTTTAGAACCACGCTTTGAGGGAATAAATTATATTTCTTACCTCATTTTCTACTTTAAGTCGTATTCTAACATATTAAACGTTAGGCCAATGTCAGTCGTTAAGCTATCACTTCTACGATAGTTAACTTCACGCCAAACTTATCCTTGCCAATAACTTTACTCTCTTTTGCTATCGTCTGTCTGCTGTATTTGCTCGTCTCACACTATTTATATCTTTATCACTCAATCACTAGAAATCTCTATATTCTCGATGTTAATGTATTGCACGCGACGTTCGATAGTCTCAACATCAGTGAATTATAAATATAACTTCCTACAATCGTCTGCTTTTAACTCTTATTATAATAAAAACTAAACAATAATAAATTATTCACTCACAAAATAAATTAATCAATAATATCTAAATTAAACAGTGTTTCATGACACCACCCTTACCTATTTAATTCTCCAATACCTCTGTAACTGTATCTGATGCATCAGTTTGCACAGTTGTAGCTAACATATCTTTATAACTATGTAAAATTGTTTTGTTTTGTTACACAGTATCTCTTTTAATATCCTAAAATGGCCTCATTCCACACAACACCTTTTGGTACTGATTTACAAGTTAAAGTTGTGAGTAAAGGGTGCTGTTTCTGCAAATCTGGGAATATACTACTTGTAATATCCAACCTTCTCAAGAAAAGACCTAACTCTTTTCTTTGTCATAGGTTTCTCCCAGTCTCTAATAACTTTTAATTTGCCTCTACACGGACAATTATTCCTGTACCCACCATGTGACCTAAATATGCTATGCAGTCTTACTCCAAGCTGCGACTGACTCTCCCAAGCCCCGTAATACTTTACCCATTAACCTTTGAAATGCTACTGGAATAAAATGTTTCTCCCATGGACATTACGATAAACTAATCCACAATGGGTGGAAAACATTTTTCTTTTTATCCTCTTCCTCTAACTCGACTTGGAAATGACCCTTAGATGAATAAGTTTTACTAATATACTGAACTTTATTTATTATATCCTTCATGTGTAGTAAGGATGATGAATTAGCTATAGTAACTTCATTAAACCTTACCTACCAGTCTTAGATACTAACACCACAGCTAATGAAAAATGGCTAGAAGAAGTTTCTTAATTTTTCTTCCTTTTAACAAATTCTCTACCTCAACTTTTAGAGCCACCCTTAAATTACACGGCACTCTTCTTTTGACTCATTTACATACACTCTCGTGATCTCTCACAATCTCATGCATTTCATCCTGTTGCTTAGGTATGGATTCCTTAGAGATTTTAACATGCCCTTTGTTCAGTCTCATCCCTACTGACCTCTAAACAGGTCATCACACAAGTTACATATGTAACTCTAGTGTGCCATAGCTTAAGAATGGTATATTTATCCCACTACTCCTCCATTCCCTTCATCTATTTGACATGACACTTCACTGACACTCTTACTTATAGAGAAATAACCTATCCACCTTGCCTCTAAACAGTTTTCTGGTAATGGGTCCAGAACCACAAGTAATTGATTCAACCTAAGTTCACATTCTTATCACGGCAAAGCTTTTGTTTGTTTTTACTATCTTGAATAGTGTAGCCACTATCTTCTGTCCCCTTGTTAACTTTTGAATCAAGCTGGTCACATATGATAACACATTTCATGACTCGTCTTTGGCTCTGAATCAACTGATTTCTAATAAGTTTAATGGATCCTTAACATCTCTACCATGTTGTAAATTAAAGAGCGAAAATGTTTTAGGTTTGGGGAATTTCGTGATATGCAAATAGCACAAAAGACATTATCACATCCCAGTCAACAGGATTATTCTGTACCATTACTCTTAGTAAGAATTGTCCCATTTGCTCTGTGACACATTTAATTTCTTGGGTTCTATAAGGTCTCAAATGTTTCGACTTTACTCCTGTCGCCTTCCATAATTGTTGTATTATTTTCGATTGAAAATGGCTACCTAAATCTGATAAAAATTCTCCAGGAAACCTCTGAGAACATTATTTTCTCTGCTTCAGTATATTCTAGCACTACTACGTTTACATATCTAGCGACAGAATCAACCTCTGTCAGAATATATTTATTTTCTTGCTCCGTTACTGTAAGTAGTCCGATAATAAAAGGTTCACTAATAACTGATAATTTAATCATTGGCTTTTTACTTTCACTCCCCTCTTACCAGCAAGTTGACACGCTGAATAGCTCCTTACATAAGCCTAAGTATCTCCAAACATACTTAGACAGTAGTAATTTTTACTGATCCTGTATTTCCTTTTCAGTTACGTCTAAATGTCTAGCCAACATTGCCTCATGCTGTAACTCTAATACCGTCTTTATACATCTCTATGGGATTGATATTTGATCCTTAATATCTATTGCATCATTCCCATTCCATTTACGCCTCAGCACTCTTTACCTCCAGTAATTTTGTTATAGTTTATTAAGGCAGTTACCCAAACGCTCATCATCAAACTGCCGTTTAATTATTAGGTCGTCCAGAAATTAATGTCGTGTTTTGGAACACTTTTATTAACCACCCCCCAAAAACTTACATCACGTATAAAGTTAAACGAACAGCCTAAACGTCACGTTAGTGTAGCCT
>NW_013665658.1:451332-462493 GCF_000517525.1 Limulus polyphemus
AATACCTTTCTAGGTATTGCAGGTAGTAGTTTCCTCATCATATCCTGTGGCTTCCATTCCTCTACTCTACTAATACCTTTCCAGGTATTGCAGGAAGTAGTTTCCTCATCATATCCTGCGGCTTCCGTTCCTCTACTCTCGTTGTTTTAGTAAAAGCACAGAAAAATGTATCTATATTGTTTTAGACAACTAAATATTATTTCATGTCTTATCACCAGAATTACTATGTCTTCCATTCACAAATTTGCTGTGATTACCACTATCTTCTATATTTTCCCCATCTTCCATTTTAAGTATGTATTCTCAGTAAGTTCTAAATTTCTAGTGTGATAACCTTCACGAAGATCACCAGCAGTTCCCATATTTTCACTAAGCTCAATGTTAAAAAATAATTCATTTTCACTCCCACCGGAGTTAAAACTTAACATATCTTTCTTTTTTTTGCAATTGCTAATTGCATGTTATAACCATTTTTCTATATTTGTTTACCAACTAAATTTTTGTCAGTAATTTCCAATTCTCATCCACAAAGCATTAATTCTCTACTCTTAAACAATGAACCACACAATATATAACCAGTAACAATTAACAGAACCATCGTCAGATCAAAATAAACAAGATAAGAAAAAAAAGAAAACTTGCTTTCTTTTCTGGCTTCACTTCTTCATCAAGTTCACTTTCTTCCTCGGCTTTTCTTGATGTGGTTCCAATGTCAAACTCTTCTTTCCTTGATGGGCTTCGATTCTTAATGAATTGATGAACTCCACTTCTGACAACAATTTTTTACTATACTCGCACTTCGCTTTCTACTCTTATGTCTATCAGATTTATTTAGATTTTACCTATTCCTATCAAGAATTGAATCAAATCAATGTAAACATGATAAATTAGTGTTTATTTCTGATATTTAATAACTTATAGATTTATAAAATAGGTTTTGTTTCTTACTAACAGCATATTATTTTCTTCATTCGCCTCTCTCTCTGTTGGTTTATTTACTCTCTCTTACATCTTTTCTCTTTTTTTTTTGACTCCTGCCGTTTCTTTTCTATCTGACTTTGTACCTGTTTCCCAAATATCAGATTGTGCATTTTATAACCGCAGGAGATCTTGCAGTCTCCATATCAGTTGAGATTATAAAGGCAGCCATTAATCCGCTCACTCTAATAAATTCCTAATGACTTAGAGCACTGTAATCCCCTAATTCTGTAGAGACTGACCAAAGGCTGGCTACTTTATTACCTCTCTCAACTTTAACCGATGTTACCTTACGCCTGAGTTTTTAACAGTATTATTTATCGACTCTGATAATCATGACCATATGCTATTCTGATGATTGCAACTGTGTGTTATTGCTTGACTCTGATAATTTTGAATGTGTAATATTGATCGATTCTGATGACTACGACTATGTGCTATTGCTATACTGTGATGAGCCTGGTGATTAGGGCACTCGACCTGCAATGTGAGGGTCGTGAGCTCAAATACTGTCTCTGAATATGCTAAACCTTTCATTTATGGGGGGCATTAGAGTTCAATTGTCAGTATTATTAAAGAGTAGCCCAAGAGTTGGCAGTGAGTGGTGTTGAATAGCTGCCTTCACCCTGGTCTATTACTTCAAAATTAGGGATGGTTACATGGCATATGACCACACTGGTTGAAAGCCTTGTTGACCTTGTTGCAATTCGGTTGAAGTGCGGTGAGTTGTAACTACAGATGGCATCTAAGACTAACTCCTTCTGGGAAGGTATACATTGTAAGAATACACACACGCACATTAGCCATGGCAAACTAACCATTTACCCCTTTACATACATCGGCCATGACAAAACTACCTTTTTACATACATCGGCCAAGACAAAACGAACCCTTTACATGCATCGGCTTTGACAAAATTAACTCTAGACGTACTGGCCATGACAAAACTAACCTACTACACATATAGGCCATGACTAAACTAACTTTCTACATACCGGCTATGAGGAATCTAACCCTCTACACACATTGGTCAGGACAAAACAGACTCTTTACACACATCGGATATATAAAATTAACCTTTTACATACCGGCCATGACAAGGCTAGCCTTTTATACATGCTGACAGTGACGAGACTAACCCTCTACACACATCGCTCATGACAATGACTAACCTTCTACACACATCGCTAATGATAAAACTAACCCTTTACACACACTGGCCATGACAAGACTAACCCTCTACAAAAATCGCCCATGACAAGCCTAACCCTCTACACACATTGGCCATGACAAAACTAACCCTTTACACGCACATCGGTTATGACAAAACTAACCCTCCACATAGTGGTCATGACAAGGCTAATCCTCTACACACACCGGCCATGACAAGACTAACCCTCTACACACATCGCTCATGATAAAACTAACACTTTACACACATTGGTTATGACAAGACGAACACTTTACACACATCGACTATGACAAAACTAACTCTCTACATGTACTGACCATGACAAAACTAACCCTCTATACGTACTTTACAATTTTGTTCATCTTACCATTCTAATATAAAAATATATCTATCTTCACTTATACCCTTACACGTACTAAATATGACAGAGTTATTCATGCATACATACTGACCATGTATATATTCTTACAATATGACAGTGTTATCCATACACACATACTGACCATGTATCTATTCTTACAATATGACAGTGTTATCCACACATACATACTGACCATGCATGTATTCTTACAATATGACAGTGTTATCCCCTAATTCTGTAGAGACTGACCAAAGGCTGGCTGCTTTCTTACTGCTCCCAACTTCAACCGTCAGTACTGTAGAGGGTTGAAATTAAAATTGTTGGTGTAAAAAGAATTAGCTTTGTCTTTGTTAATTTGTGTATAGAAATAGGTTTGACACAGTCAGTAAGGCTTGTGTTATTTTCGCTATATCAAGTATAAGAGAAAAAATTTGACATGCTCTTTTACTCCTGATGAGGAAAGCCACTTTCAAAAAAGGGTTATTTGGTTTCTTTCCTGGTCATAACAAAATATGTAGAAGGACTAACTAGATATAGTCGAATGTTTAGGTAAACAAATACATCACAGTCAGTAAGTGTAGTGGAACAAGGAATAAGTCACTCAGTAAAGAGAAACGTAGTCGGTAATTATAGACGAATAACTAACTATATAATAGTCAACAACTGTAGAGAAAGAACTTGTCATAGTCAGAAATTATAGAAGAATTACCAAATAATAGTCAACAACTGTAGAGAAAGAACTTGTCATAGTCAGAAATTATAGAAGAATTACCAAATAATAGTCAACAACTGTAGAGAAAGAACTTGTCATAGTCAGAAATTATAGAAGAATAACTATATAATAGTCAACAACTGTAGAGAAACAACTTATCATAGTCAATAATTATAGAGGAATAACTATATTGTAGTCAACAACTGTAGAGAAACAACTTATCATAGTCAATAATTATAGAGGAATAACTATATAACAATCAACAACTGTACAGAAACAACCTGTCATAGTCAGTGTTATAAAAGAACAACTTTATCATAGTCAGAATTATAAAGGAATAACTTTATCAATGTCAGTAGCCGTATAGGAACAAATTTGTCGAAACTATGAGTTATGAAAAAATAATTTTGACATAGCCAGTAAGTATAGAAGAACAACTTAGCCATACTATGTACAGAGTGACAACTCTATCATAATTAGTAAGTGAAGAAAAACATCCTTGTTATAGTAAGCAAGTATAGAGGAACAGAATGTAGTTCATTTCATGCAAGATGACACAAAGTCTGGTTTATTTCATGCAAGATGACACAAAATCTGGTTCATTTCATGCAAGATTAGAATTTTTATACGAGTATTAAAGTACTGAAAGTGCTCAAATATTCCACAGGACACTTTGTACCTTGCAGTGTCTAATCCTGATCCTAAATGTATTTCTCGAATCTACCGTATTAATCTAAATAGCCGGAATTGTATCTAAACAGCGAGGATGAGAAAATAAGTAAATCTGAACAAACATTTTTTTACAGACTATATAGATTAGAGCAACTTGTTGTGTACTTTGTGCTAACATAACAAACAGACTGAAGAAACGTGCAGCCAGTTGCTTCCTTTCCGAGAAAAACAATGAATAAGTTTAATTACCCAGTTGTTATATATTACTACTTTTCTAAGGATCTTACCTCAAGGTAATGAACACCAATTAAAGTTATTTATGTAGTTCAGTGTTAATTGAATAAATTTGTTTAGGATAGGACTAAACCATAAATAGCTCACCCTACTTGAACACGTTTAATCATTCCTGTGTATCGAAAGTGTTGTAGTTCATCATTATCAGAGTTTTATTTAATTAGAAAATGTGATCAAGAACAGGATCTGTGTTCAAAGTTTCATAGTGATCACGTGACTGGTGTACTTATTAGAATTGGAGATGAGAATGACAGGAATTCTCACAGATTTATCTTCACAGGACATTTTGATAAACAGCAGCTGTGTTGGAAACTGAACAATGTTTTCGCAAACCAGCAGGCTCAAACAGATCTCTTACGTGTAATGACGGATGCCATGGTGACCACGTGCTGACTAGGACACATGTATACGTGCACGTGGGAATATATAGATTTTTACAACGGGCCAAATGCTACTGGTTACCGTGGTGATTTTACATCAAACCATGCAGTGGTTTTTTTCCACTGTTTCCCCCCCCCCACTCCGACTCTCGCAAACATGGTTTGTACTGTTCACTTGACAAATATTTATTCGGCTATAAATAAAATATAACATGTGTTTGTTTGTAGAGAGATATTCATAAACCTGTATTTGTGCGTGCGTGTAATAAGCGCGCATATGCGCCTGCGTATGAGAAAAATCACGCATGGCTAATTTTCATATCTCTTTCTATAGCTTAGGTTTGTTGTCTAATCGAAGAGCTCAAACAATAACTTGCACCGAATAAATCAAAAGAAAATAAGAATTCAACTTCAGAAATAATGGATATGGACAACCTTGTTGAAGAATGTATTTTTTCTTTCAAATTAAAGAGTGAAGTTTGTGAACAGAATGAAGGCTTAGCTATGGGTTCTTCTATATCTCCGTTATCATGTGATTTATTCAGGAAGAGTTTTAAAACTGAAGCCTTAAGAAAAGTGGAAAATGAACCGAAAACTTGGTTAAGGTATTTTGATGACACATTTTTGATATAGCGACATGCTAAAGAGAATTTAACTGATTTTACGGGTTACCTGAATAATATTGACAATTCTATTAAGTTTACAAATGAAATTGAAGAAAACGAACCTTTAGCTTTTTCGTGTTTTAGTAAGTAAAAATATAGGTATATTGGAAACTGTTGTTTATCGAAAAACCATTTTATGTAATTATGTCCCCATATAAAAAATCAGGCCATGCTAAATCTAAAAAAATTAGTCCTTTTTATACATAGGAAGATATTGACATAATTGATTATTATTAATCAATTATGTAGCAGGGATAAAAATATTATGCTACATCACTCACAGGAGAGCTTGTTTTATCTCTTATACGTGGTTGATCTTGTCAAATAATGCAACAATTTAGAAAAAAAAATATTTCCGACATATAGATAGACGAATAAGGTTAGCCAGGTTCTTAACTATGTACCTAAAGATAAAATTGATCTAATGGAAAAACAAACAAACAAAAAGACTTGTATATAGAAAATAACTTGTGGACGAAGCAATATCTATTGGACAAGCTATAAGAAATTTGAAACATAAATTAAATGAGCAGAAAGATAAGTTTAAAAAATAAAATAAATATCTTACCAAGAGCTGAAGATAATAATGAGCTAAACGCACGATTCAATAGGAAAAGAACTGTTAATTTGGCACAACCAACGAGTATCAACGGTAATAATGTTTGTGAATGGGTTGATCCCTAAAATCCCACTATTCGTTGGGAAAAGAGTAGCCCAAGAGTTGGCAGTGGGTGGTGATGACTAGCTGTCTTCCCTCTAGTCTTACACTGCTAAATTAGGGACGGCTAGCGCAGATAGCCCTCGTGTAGCTTAGAGTGAAATCCATAACAAACAAACTAGTCTAAGTTATTTCTGTTATTAGTAGTCTAAGTTACCTCTGTTATTAGTAGTCTAAGTTAGTTCTCTTATTAGTAGTCTAAGCTAGTTATGATGCTAGTAGTCTAAGTTATTTCTGTTATTAGTAGTGTAAGATAGTTCTGTTGTTAATAGCCTAAGCTAGATCTTTTATTAGTAGACTAAGATACTTCTGTTATTACTAGCCCAAGCTGTTCTTACTAGTCTAAGTTACCTCTGTTATTAGTAGGCTAAGCTAGTTCTCTAATTAGTAGTATAAAAATAGTTATGTTGTTAGTAGTCTAACGTAGTTTTGTTGGTAGTAGTCTAAGCTAGTTCTGTTTTTAGTAACCTTAGTTACTTCTGTTATTAATAGTATAAGCTAGTTCTGTTGTTTGTAGTCTAAGTTACTTCTGGTATTAGTACTCTAAACCACTTCTGTTATTAGTAGTCTGAGGTAGTTTGGTTGTTAGTAGTATAAGCTAGTTTTATTGTTCGTAGTCTAAGTTACTTCTCTTGTTAGTAGTCTAAGCTAGTTCTGTTGTTAGTAGTCTAAGTTACTTCTGTTATTAGTACTTTATGCTACTTATTTTAATAGTAGTGTAAGCTAATTCTGTTGTTAGTACTTTATGCTACTTATTTCAATAGTAGTGTAAGCTAATTCTGTTGTTAGTACTTTATGCTACGTATTTTAATAGTAGTGTAAGCTAGTTCTGTTGTTAATACTCTAAGCTACTTCTCTTATTAGTTGTGTAAGCTAGTTCTGCTGTTAGTAGTCCAAGCTAGTTGTTTTATTAGTAGTATAAACTAGATAGGTTGTCAGTAATCTAAGCTAGTTCTTTTGTTAGTAGTCTAAGTTAGTTCTGTTGCTAGTTGTCTAAGTTGCTTTGTTATTAGTAGTCTAAGATAGCTCTGGTAATAGTAGTCAAGGCTAATTCTGTTCTTAGTAGTATAAGCTAATTCTGTTATTAATAGTATATGGTAGTTAAGTTGCTAGTAGTCTAAGTTGCTTCTGTTATGAACAGTCTAAGTTACTACTGATGCTAGTAGTATAAAGATCTTCTCTTATTAGTAGACTAAGTTGCTTGTGTATTAATAGTCTAAGCTAATTCTGTTGTTAGCAGTATAACCTAGATCCGTTGTATAGTAGTCTAGATTACTTCTGTTATAAGTAGTCTGAGTTACTTCTCTTGTTAGTAGTTTGAGTTACTTCTGTTGTTTGTAGTCTAAGGGAATTCTGTTGTTAGTAGTCTAAGCTACACCTGTTGTTAGTAGTATATGCTAGTTGTTAGTTGTCTAAATTACATTTGTTGTTAGTAGTTTAAAGTAGTTCTATTGTTGCTAGTGTAAGCTAGTTCTGTTGCTCTTAGTCTAAATTACTTCTGATTATAGTACTTTAATTTATTCTGTTGTTAATAGTCTAAGTTATTTTTCTAATTAGTAGTTTAAGATAGTTCTGTTCTTAGTATTCTAAGTTACTTTTGTTATTAGTTATCTAAGATCGTTCCTTTATTAATAGTCTTAGCTAGTTGTGTTTTTATTTGTCTAAGTTAGTTGTGTTATTAGTAATCTAAGCTACTTTTGTTATTTGTAATCTTATCTAGTTTTGCTGTTGATAGTTTAAGTTATGTTTAGTTATTAGTTGTCTACGTTACTTCTGTTATTATTAGTCTAAGCTAGATCTATTTTTAGTTGTCTAAGCTGGTTTTGTTATTATTAATCGAATGTATATGTGTGTATTATGGTTATAACATATAGCTATAAGCTTAGGGATATGTATATCATGACTATCATATATATCATATTAGCTTTAATTTTAAAACTTACAGTGAAGTTAATCACGGCTTAGTTTCTTGTAGAAAATGACATCATTATAGGGTTCACATAAGAAATATTTGCATCTTATTTATATGTTTCCTTGCAAAACCTATGCTGTTTCAAATATTTATTGTTGCTGTGTTATATAAAAATACTTATATTACTTTCTATTAGAAGGAAAATTAGTAAAATTTATCGTTGTTTTTGAAACATTTGTCGTTCCTAAAAATGGTTAATAAAGTATATTCTTTTTATGGAAGAGTTTTGCTACATTGTTTGAACAGTTTTCTCGTTTTTCCACTTAAAATGTCTGTTTTCATAGAGTTTGATTTGCTCTTCGTTTCCTTGTAAAAAGTGATTGTCTCTCAGGTGACTGACAGTAGAATTTCATTTTAGTAGAACCGATGTAAACCTAGCCAGTCCTTGTCGTCCCTGATATTTCGTTGAGCGTAGACATGCAAAGACATCTGGTTACATCTAAAATCAACAGTACTGTCTATCGTTCTATTATAAACTCTGCTTCAACAATGGTAATTCTCCGTATGTCGCATTCTTTTTTTTAAAATATGACATTTACATTTCTCATAAATTCATGTTTATAACAAACACTTTACCACTGATAATATCAAGAAACTTTTGAAGTCGTTCAGTTGTTGTATTGTTTATACGTTTAATGTAGATACACATATTTTAGGAACGACGTTCGATGGTGGTTTTGTTTATACGTTTCACGTAGATACATTCATTGTAGTATTAAGGTTTTGTATTGTTGTAAAAAGGTTTTACTAATAATGTTCAGTTGTGGTATTTTTTATACGTCTAACGTAGATACATGTCTTTTAGGTACAACGTTCATTTGTGTTATTGTGTATACGTTTAAGTCTGTTAGGTTTGACAAGGGTTACATGTGGATGAATTTCGTATTCACGGAACCAGTGAATTGTTCACCAATCTTCTTTACCGAATACGGCGATTCAGTTTGTGCTAATTTGCATTTTACATTAAGGAAATGTTGCAACAACGTTAAGCGAAATGTAATAAGAGCAACAGGAATATTAAAATGCTGTTTTGATAGAGTTGATCAAAGAGTTGCTGCTGCTACTTTTGAGGTGTCATAAACGCAAGTAAACTTCGAGGCTGTAGAGAAAGCCCGAGAAATGATAGACCGCGGTGCACAAAGCATGTTTGTTATCTTATCATCCGTGTTCCATGAAATTCATTAGAGAATTTGAACTCCCCCTGTTGATGCCATAAAACTCAAAAGTCCCCCGGTGGTTCAGCAGTAACTTTACGGGCTTACAAAACTAAAATCCGATGTTTGATTCTCCGCGGTGGACAGTGTAGCTTTGCGTTAATGCAACAACAATGGCAAAACTCAATAAATAAATATTAATCGTCTTGCCGTTGGTGTAATAATTCATTACAACTCGCCCTGTCGATGACGTAAGACTCGAAAATAATTAATTATAAATCGCCCAGTCGATGATGTGAGACCAAAGTGAGCAATATAAGAATGCTAATGCACCCACAAACACACAATATGACATTCAAATGCACGCAGTGTCAAGGGAAAAACGGTTAGTACCAGAAAAGAAACCCAATAACCCAAGGGCTTTTTGAAAGTTGACTCTTATTTTTTTCCTCAGGAGTAAATGGCAAAAGACCATTTTACGACTATCATATGAAGTGAAATCATCACAGATTGTATTGTAATAACAGAGTAGAGAATAAATAATTCGTTTTGTCAAATTGTGTTTTAAAGTAATTGAAATAGCCTGTGTGGATTTTGACGAAAAAGAGACAATTATTTAAAGCTCTTGATACAAATGTAATAACGAACAGTGTAACGAACATTTGTAGAGGCGTTTGACTTGTTTTAATATATTATTTCAAAACAAGTAGACTACGTGCTGTTTATTTATTGTTGAAATTTATCGTCAACAAGTCACAGACACCTACTGTTAAGAATCCAGCCCGTACATAAAACATGACACCGTCTTCCAAACATATATATACTACACAGTCCAAACAAACAAATGCTACACATGTCGCTCTTCAAACCTATAGGTAATAAATATCTCGCTCTTCAAACCTATAGATACTAAATATCTCGCCCTTCAAACCTATAGATACTAAATATCTCGCGTTTCAAACACATAGATGCTACACATGTCTCCCCTGGTGTTTTGTGGATTGTGAGTGAGGCGAAATGTCACTATATTACCATATGCAAAGTGTTCTTATAAAATGTAATTAACCCTCTCTATAGCAATATATCACTATTAGTTTATTTGAATAGAGCTTGATTAGATACATTTAAAAAATTCACTTTCACTTTTTGTATAAGAAACTGCTGATTAAATCTTATAAAACCGTACATACAGAAAATAAACCCTTTCCTAAAATTACACACAAGAAATAATCCCTCTAATAAATTCACATACAGGATATAAAACCTCTACTAAAGCAACATGAGTTCCTCTGTTTCGTCGAAAAGCTGATGCAAGTGTAAACTGTGTCGAAAAATATTTAATATAATAAAAGACATATCAATTAGATACGTACGAATGTTAATCTTCCGCTTAATTACTCATAATTCCACTTTTTCTCAGCAGGTGTTAGTTTGGTTAGAATAGTTTAAATGTCTTGGTCTCAATCCTTAGTGTTTATTTGTTATATATAAACACCAAGCAGATACAGTGAAATGACAGATAGATATTTCTTACCGCTGAAAATAAAACTTTAAATTATTAAGTGATGATCGATCTAAGTTATACGCTCTTATGTTCGAATACACCTTTACCAACCTGATTCGTATTTGAAGCATCAATTACTGTTATACTTGATAAAATGTTTCTATCCAACGAATGATTAATTACCAGAAGAAAAAAAAAGTCTTAAATAATTCACTGGTATTTTATCTATCTAATAACGTTGTGCCAATAAGTTTCTTTTTGGGATATTTAGTGTGATTTAAAGAAGAAAAGAAGTCTCTCTCTTAAATGAATACTCACCAGCAAACATTTTTAAATTATTAGTTTGAAGGTCACAACAAAAAAATTGTTACGACAGCGGAAGTCACGTGACTCTGGTAACACGTGATAAATTTCTCGAATGATCATAAATGATCGGGAACTCCGCGTGTTTTCGAGCCGCCTCTTTGTTAGTATATAAGCCTGGCAAGGAAAGCCTGCGGGGTTATTGAATGAAGAGAGTTCCAGGTAATTTATGATTCTGTTTCGAGCTACTGTGGGT
>NW_013665658.1:463029-470193 GCF_000517525.1 Limulus polyphemus
GTATCTTTAAATCTTTTGTCTTCTTATTGAGAGTACAGAGTTTTGTTAAATGTTGTATCTTCTATTATAAAAGTTGTTAAGTTTAAAGTGACGAGAAACGTATTGACTGTGGGATTACTGTGTACTAAAAGTTTGTATAGAAGCAGAATAAACTGGTTTAATCAAGAAAGGACTTGTATCGCTAAAGTTCCTCAGAATGAATTTTACAGGAAATTACTAAACAAGCAGATACGTAACAATATGTTGGTATCTGACCCGAAAAAAGTAAAAAAATCATCTTGAAATGTTTTTTTTCAAACTAGATGATTTTTGTTTCCTATTCCACAGTTTCTTGTTAAGCACAATAGTTTCCAGACAAATATCTTGTTTATATTCTAATATAACTACAGGAGTTCTTATCGCCATCAAAGCATCAAATGTAATTTTGTGAACCTGATCACAACGTGTTCCTTTCAACCTCTGCCTTCTTATCGGTCAGTTTTTTCTAATGTTCGTAGTATGTATATTTTCAACCTTGTATGAAACATATAGTAAGACTTATGTATAGCCATACCTGATTTAGGACTACTGATTATACAGAGGATAAGCACTCATCAGCACCAACGCCTACATGGCTACAGTAAACCGAACAGTTGAATTAACAGTCAGTTATACGCTTCAAAAATTATAAAATTCGAAGTGTAATTAGCGGCATATCTCGGCTAAAACCTTGTGCCTTCCGATCCATAATCTAGCATGCTACCCCTTGAAGTATGTTTTGTTTGACTTAAGGAATATTTGCGGTTTTTCGATTAATTATGATATTTGCATATATATTAATGTGCAAAGAAAAACAACCACATAAACAAAAGGAATGTAAATAAAGATAATATGATTTCCATCCCTTGTGTTTATATGATCAACTATGCCTGTTGTTTATATAGTCAATTGTTTCTTGTGTCAATACTAGTATTTACCTTGTGTTAAGCTTCTCAGGTGTACCTGGTGTTAATACAGGATTGAATACGTTATATTAAGATGATTTTAAATATACAAATCAGGAAGTTACGTGAAAATCTTAGTCAGTATAAGTTCGTAGTGGAACGGTATGTATAGGACGTACATTTTGACATTGTTTGGTGTATAGTATGATGCCTCTGAAAATTGAACGATTTTAAAAAGAGTATGTAAAAGTTCACTGAGACACAAAATAGTATATACTCAGATCATAAAGATGTGTTTAGGTCAGGGATTTAGAAATTCCATGACAGGGATATCCCTCCTACTTAATGGCATTGGAAATCAAAAAGTGTGGATTAACGTGGGGCACCAAGACCATCAAGAAAGAGACCTGCAACAAGTCGTGCCGTGTAAGTAAATTGCAGCGCCTTACAATAAGTGACAATCCACGATCACAACAGTCAGTGTCATAAGCAGTCTACGTTCCACAAGCAATAATATGCAACATAATCAAAAAGGATTTTTTCTTGATGCATGACTAACAGGGTATGGTTCACCAATATAAGGTATCCAGTCATACTGATCAACTGTATCTGGCGTTAAAACGGTCAACTACACCTGGCGTTAAGATGTTCATCAGTACCAGTGTGAAAATAGTCAACTGTACCTGTTGCTAAGAGGTTCAGTTGTATTGGTGTGAAAATGGTCAACTGTACCTGGTGTTAAGAAGTTCATCAGTACTGGTGTGAATATAGTCAACCATACCTGTAGTTGGTGAGAAGATGGTCAACTATGTCTGATGTTAATAAGTTGAACTGTACTGGTGTGAATATAGTCAACCATACCTGGTGAGAAGATGGTCAGCCGTACCTGGTGAGGAAATGGTCAACTGTGCTTGATGTTAGTAAGTTGAGCAGTATTGGTGCGAACATAGTCAACCGAACCTGATGAGAAAATGGTCAGATGTACCTAGTGTGAAGATGTTCAGCTGTACCTGATATTAAAATCATCAGATCTATCTGGTGAGAAGATGGTCATCTATACCTGATGTTAAGATGGGCAATTGTATCTGGTGTTAAGAAGGTCAGCTGTACTTAATGTTAAGATACTTAGTGCACCAGGTATTTCAAAGATTACTTTTCCTAGTATTAAGGTGCTCAAGTGGTCCTGGATTTAAATGATCAATGGTAGATGGTGTAAAGAAACGCAACTATACTTGATATTATGGCAGCTTGCAGGCTTGAGCCCTGAGTTGTTTGAAAATCTAGTAGAATTAAGAAATATGTGCATCACACAAAATATGAAGACAAAAGCATTATTAATATTCTATTTGAAGTCTTCACGAAGCGAACACGCATTTTGAACGAACGCACTGACTTACAACTGTTGTTTGATACTTCTACGTACATCTATGTATAAACATTCTTTACGACGTGCAGAAATGCTTTCACACTTAGAACCATCTGTTCGTTCGCAACATCTTTTAGCTTCGTACTTCTTTGTGTGCCTTTCTTGAAGCGAACAACGAGTGAGAAAACCGTCAATATGGTGAATACTTGTACTTGAAGTTCCAAGAACCACTTGTTGAATTGATTTTACTAAAGTGGATTACTTGGGAATAGAGTTCGACGTATCAGACACTGGTTTCTCTTTACTGCTCAAGAACATGGGCTCGAGACATTCATTCACTGGCTTGATTTTACTTGTTTAAGCAATGTTCGAAAATGGGTTCAGTTTGGTTTTAGAATGATTGGTTTTACAATACTCCATGTACAATATATAGTTTACAATACACAATGTACGATGTATAGATTACAATACACAATGTGCAATATATAGTTTACAATACACAAAGTACGATATATGTATTGTAAACTATATATTGTACATTGGGTATTGTAAACTATACATCGTACTTTCTGTATTGTAAACTATATATTGTACATTGGGTATTGTAAATCATACATCATACTTTGTGTATTGTAAACTATATATTGTATATTGTGTATTGTAAACTAGAAAGTACGATGTATAGTTTACAATACACAGTATACAATATATAGTTTACAATACAGAAAGTACGATACATTGTTTACAATACACAATGTGCAATATATATATAGTTTACATTACACAATATACAGTTTACAATACAGAAAGTACGATGTATAATTTACAATACACAAAGTACGATATATAGTTTACAATACACAAAGTACGATATATAGTTTACAATACACAATATACAATATATAGGTTTACAATACACAAATTACGTTATATAGTTTACAATACACAATATACAATATATAGGTTACAATACACAACGTACGATATATAGTTTACAATACACAATATACAATATATAGGTTACAATACACAAAGTACGATATATAGTTTACGATACACAATATACAATATATAAATTACAATACACAAAGTACGATATATAGTTTACAATACACAATATACAATATATAGGTTACAATACACAAAGTACGATATATAGTTTACGATACACAATATACAATATATAGGTTACAATACACCAATTACGATATATAGTTTACGATACACAATATACAATATATAGGTTACAATACACCAATTACGATATATAGTTTACGATACCCAATATACAATATATAGGTTACAATACAGAAAGTACGATATATAGTTTACAATACACAATATACAATATATAGGTTACAATACACAAAGTACGATATATAGTTTACAATACACAATATACAATATATAGGTTACAATACACAAAGTACGATATATAGTTTACGATACACAATCTACACGTTAATAACAAAACAAAAAATATATATTATAACGTTTTCAAACGACAAGAAAATGACACACAGAAACCAGCCCATCAGGCAACAGGTTTTACTAGCAATGTAAAAAAAAATATTAGATACATCTTCGGTGACGTGGAACCCACTTTGAGACTAATAATGGCTGGAGACGGCTTGAATGGGTAATGAAGAAAACTTTACTATAAGTTTAACATAACAGCAAATGTACAACGTTTCGACAAGGTTTTGTCATCATCAGGAACCATTATTAGATAGATCTGATGGAAAGGCGTATAAGGATTGTTCGTATGTTTGTGAAGTTAACTTTAAAAATAAATATAAAATCTCTTGGTGTAGAACAATGTCTAATCTTATGGAATATTCCAGTATTTTAATAGATTCATAGATCGTTGAACATGTATCTTCCCATACAAATCATCTATTCTATTCTTATTGCTATAGTACACTTTGGTTAATTGTAATGATAATATAATAAAAAATACGCAAAGTTAAATTTACATTTTAATTACGTGTATATAATAGTTAATAACGTTGAGATTGCATACATTTTTGACAAATGAAGACTTCCTTAACGGAACTCTTTGGTTTGATTACTTGGCTTTTGATTGAAACGATATACGAATCAGAAATTACCCAGCTTGTTAGTAAAGTAATGCCATATTCACGTTTTATAACAGTCAGTAAACCCTTGAAACTATTATAATTACAAAAAGTTTTCCTTACTGTTATTATATTCCAGATAACAAATCGCTTTTATTTAGGCCTTGAATTTCACGTGAATTACAAAATAAAGCCCGTCTTTGAGAAACATAATATCACTGCTTATAACATAAATCTAATTTGTTTTGGTAATAATATGCTTCTTTTTTATTATGTTATTTAGTTCTTTAGCAACGAGAGAACTTTTCTAAAACTACATTAGCTTTCGTATTAGGTACTAATGGTATAAGTATGTTGTTTTACTCTGATTTCAGATAAATTAACAATATTAATTTTTAACCATCATAAAGCCAAAAGCTCCATGACTTTATAAATTAAATCTCTATGCAATTTACCTAACTCTGAGGTTATTTGTTATAAATGGGCATTTCCAAAATAATTATTTGGTTTGTTATTAATTTCGCGCAAAGCTATTTGAGACTTATCTGCACTAGCCTTCCCAACTCTTGGGCTACTTTTTTACGAAAATGTCCGGTGACAAGGATTCGAACCCGCGACGCGCAGATATTTAGAAAATACAAACTAAGATAAAATCAAAGTTTGGAATAAGAAGTAGAACAAAAATGTAGCCAAAGTAAACCATAAAACAAAAATGTATAAAAATTTATTAGTGCAATTTATGATTCGGGAGATCTTATTAGATTCAGGGTGATTTTAAAGTTCAAATAGTTGATTGTAGTAATATTGTTGTTTGTATTAAAACATTCCATTGTACCATATTTAACAACTGTTTATAACATAACATCATTAATTGTAGTAATATTGTTGTTTGTATTAGAACATTCCATTGTACCATATTTAACAATTGTTTATAACATAACATCATTAATTGTAGTAATATTGATGTTTGTATTAGAACATTCCATTGTACCATATTTAACAATTGTTTATAACATAACATCATTAATTGTAGTAATATTGTTGTTTATATTAGAACATTCTATTGTACCATATTTAACAATTGTTTATAACATAACATCATTAATTGTAGTAATATTGTTGTTTGTATTAGAACATTCCGTTGTACGATATTTAACAATTGTTTATAACATAACATAATTAATTGTACTAATATTGTTGTTTGTATTAGAACATTCTATTGTACGATATTTAACAATTGTTTATAACATAACATAATTAATTGTACTTATATTGTTGTTTGTATTAGAACATTCTATTTTACGATATTTAACAATTATTTATAACATTCTAAAGACAAGAAGCGACATAACGTTTCGATATATTCCGTTCTCCCTGGATTCGACATTAATAGAAGTAAAAGCATTGAGTAAAAGTGTGATAAAAATATATGTATGTCTTTCCTTATACGTCACATGACTATAGCCCTCAGTTTGAAATCCATTTTCACTATCCACCAGATATTACTGTCAACTTCCAGATTGTAAAGTTCATACTTTTGAAAGAGATGTTTATTGCTGTTGGCTATTAGTCTGTGGATGACCTTAGAAACTGCCTCGTATAAAGCACATGAAACCTTTGAAGAAATTTAAATATCGTAAAACTTCCCCTCTGTCTTGTGTTCCAGGATCTTTTGAATGAACCGTGAAACAAAACTTGTGTAATAGAAGACGCAGTAACTTACAAGTATTGAAGTTACTGTCATCGTGGTTTTCTTTAAGCTTTTATGAGATACGTCACTCGTTAATGGATTCTGGCAGCAGTCTTTACCTGATTTTATATAGTTTGGATTTCCCAAACATACCTACTGATCAGAATAATCTAAACGAACGTAATGCTTAATATTTTCTTACTCTTAATTATTCGAGTCTCAGAACGAGGTCGATTTTAGTTGAATTATTGATCCACCAGATTGCGTATTACTCTCTGGTCTATAACTTGTTCATACATAATATATATTCCATCAAGGAAAAAACACTAATTAAACATATGAATTATAGAGTTCTTTCTGAAAAAAAGAGAGAGTTGTTATCGACAAAGTCGAAACAACAAATCTCGCCTTTCCCTTAAAACATGTGCTTTACCTAATAATTCAGATTTCTATTTATTATAATAGGAAGCCATGTCCTATTATTCCCTTTTTTTAGTTAGTTGTTTTAAACAATTTCTTAAGTTGTTTTAACCTTGTTTCAGTCAGCATTAACAAATAAAAAAAGAAAATAATTATTTTATTTTATAAAGAAGAGTTTTGCGGCAAACTAGAGATAGGATAGAATATTTCGATGTACAATTAACACTTTTATCAGGACAGGTTTTGTGAAAACCAATTACAACAAGATTGTACATGTAATTTATCAATATATGATTGGGTTTAAGGAACTGAAAAATAACATTCAAATACCGTTTAGCATAAATTTCAAAATACGATCATGATTTACAGGAAAAGTTTTAACCATTAGCCACAGCAGTTTAAATCATCTAGATGGATAATTTGAAATTATCCTAGCGACTTCTGTTATTTGGGGGTTTGCTTCTATTTTTGACTGATAAAAATCTATGTTAGGAAATTTAAACTCATCCTTGAACAAGCTACAAACACATAGATTAAGTTAGTTAAAGTTTTCATCTTCTTCTCTCGTCCTTGAACTAGCTACAAACGCATAGATTAAGTTAGTTAAAGTTTTCATCTTCCACTCTCGTCCCTTGAACAAGCTACAAACGCATAGATTAAGTTAGTTAAAGTTTTCATCTTCTACTC
>NW_013665658.1:471193-473073 GCF_000517525.1 Limulus polyphemus
ACAAGCTACAAACGCATAGATTAAGTTAGTTAAAGTTTTCATCTTCTACTCTCGTCCTTGAACAAGCTACAAACACATAGATAACGTTAGTTAAAGTTTTCATCTTCCACTCTCGTTCTTGAACAAGCTACAAACACATAGATTAAGTTAGTTAAAGTTTTCATCGTCCACTCCCGTTCTTGAACAAGCTATAAACACAAAGATTAAGTTAGTTAAGGTTTCATCTTCCACTCTCGTCCTTGAACAAGCTACAAGCACATAGACTCAATCCTTTTTTAAAACAACTGCTCAGAAACCGTTAGGAATCGGCTCAACTAGCCGTGATATAACATGGATAACGTTTCACATCCTTGCCTTCGACCGTATTACAGTTTCCTTTTCCTTTCATGAAAAAATTCAAGCTTCTGATTTGGATTGTAAAATGTCACCGAAGGAAGGCTAGCACTGTATAAATATTTTAGCAACACATTTAAAGCATGATCTTTGAAGAAAATGGCAGTAAAATCCCCATATTCAGATAGAGTAATTCTGACAGAACCACATCATCTTCTAAAGCTATTTGTGAGAAAACTATATCCCAAAAAGGTGCCAATAAAAAGCAAACCAAGATGATTCTTCTAGAAGAGCTAAGGATTGAGCTCAAAAATCCTGCCTTCCGAAGAACTTAACTATTGATCTCTCTCTTTCAGTTCTATTCCTAAATTTTTATTTTTCATGATTTTCCTGCAGCAGTGTAGAAAGTGGCTTACTCTTTATCAGACGGAACAGCCGAATCTTTACGACACTAACCAGCCTCTGTCTTACGAAGCATGGATTGCAATTTCTAATTTAATTCACAGGAAGTAGCTGTGATTAGTTTGGGAAAAGCACTTTTCTTGTAATTTTTCCTGCCATCGAGGACAGCAGCACAATTTTTTAGACTAATGACATCTATCAGAAAATCAAGCCATATACGAAGAAAAATAAATCCTCAACTTCATCAATGGAATGCAAAATTAAACACTAATCTTAGCTGAAATATTGAAATGTATTCTTTTTACCTGTTCCTATAATCTGCTCTTTCTATATTTTCTTTACTTTTGTTGTACTTGCTCATCTGTTCTGTTCTTTCTATCTACTCCTATACACCTCTTCTGTGTGGTTTACGTAAAGTACAGAAATAATCTTCTCCTGTGATTTACTGTTAGTGAAATTTATTTACTATGTACAATAAGACCCTCTATTGGTTCTCATCTTCAACACTCTGATACACCAAGAAAGAACAATGAACTACTCTGTTGATTTTTTTAGATATACAAATTAAACCCAACTCCAACCTCAGAACTAAACCTTCACGAGATATAAGAAAAGAGAAAGCTCTGTCTTTACTTTACAGTAGATCTACAGAATTATCTAAACAGAGAAAGAAGACTCTATATCGAACGTTAGAACCAGACTTTACAGAGATATCTAAAAATAGAAGACTCTATATCGAACCTCAGAACCTTAATATAACATTATATGACTGGAAACAGACCCTTGGCACTAAACAAACATTATATGACTGGACACACATCCATAGCACCAAATAAACATTAGATGACTGGAAGCACTCCCCAAGCACTAATAAAACATTATACGAGTGGAAACACACCCCTAGCACTAATAAAACATTAGACGAGTGGAAACACACCCCTAGCACTAATAAAACATTAGACGAGTGGAAACACACCCCTAGCACTAACAAAACATTAGACGAGTGGAAACACACTCCTAGCACTAATAAAACATTAGACGAGTAAGAACACATCCCTAGCTCTAATAAAACATTAGACGAGTGGAAACACACCCCTAGCACTAACAAAACATTAGACGAGTGGAAACACACTCCTAGCACTAAT
>NW_013665658.1:473973-495090 GCF_000517525.1 Limulus polyphemus
AGTGGAAACACACCCCTAGCACTAACAAAACATTAGACGAGTGGGAACACATCCTAGTACTAATAAAACATTAGACGAGTAAGAACACATCCCTAGCACTAACAAAACATTAGACGAGTGGAAACACACTCCTAGCACTAATAAAACATTATACGAGTAAGAACACATCCCTAGCTCTAATAAAACATTAGACGAGTGGAAACACACCCCTAGCACTAATAAAACATTAGACGAGTGGAAACACACCCCTAGCACTAATAAAACATTATACGAGTGGGAACACATCCTAGTACTAATAAAACACTAGACGAGTAAGAACACATCCCTAGCTCTAATAAAACATTAGACGAGTGGAAACACACGCATAGCACTGTAAAGCATTAGCTATGTAGGAATTTAACCCTCTCATTAAACTGGCTGAAAGAAATGGTACTTGCAAAGAATATACTTACATTCCACTGAATTGTAATGCACTTGTCATATATATTTAGGCTGAACTTAAGTGCTAAGAAACAATGAGTTCGTCTCCTCAGTAAAACCACATCTTGCTGAGTTCTCACCAATTTACTGATGGAGACATCACAAAGAAAGCTGCACGTGTTTGTTTTCTCATCATTCAAGCAGGCCTATGTTCTGTTCATGTATATTGCATTTGAATTCTCTGATCTACTGGTTTTGATTGAATGTACAACAGAGACGTAAAAGAAAAATAATTTTTAAAGAATATAGTCCGAACTGGAATTCCACACTAAAAGCTAGTTGACGGTTATAAGTAAACTTATAAGTTCGTCCAGACTGGAAGGATAATTAATATTATGAAGTTTCTTTCAGGAATTAATAAAGCATAATAACACAGTAGTTCATCCCAAGATGACTAGTTTACGAACCAATCATTCAATTGAATTAAATAATTTATTTTAATGTCGTTTTAGGTGAAGGTTGTTCGTATAAAATTCAAATTACATGTTTTGAAGAAGTTCATGAAGGTTATTTATTGCTGAACATAGGTAAAGCTGGAAATACCTGGAAAGTTTCATTGTGAACTGCATGAAACAAGCCGAATTACTATTATTATCAGTTTCATGTTTTAACGAACTCTAGTTTTCAGGGCGTTAACAGAAGACAAAATAACGAATTCAAGCATGACGCAAGGCCAAACCAGCATCAAAAAGTATCAGGTGCTGACGTAATGGTTTTGGCAGCAGACAATAGTTAAAACATATAACTTGGTTATAATAGTGGAGCCTTTTATTTTATTCATACTAGTGAGTTGACTTTTCAAGAAATGGAATGAGGACTGTGATGACGTGGTGTCAACTGGGGCCGATCTGCTGGAATGAAGTATTAGACTTGAAATGATGTAGTCTCAAGACAGGGATGAAAGCAACGCTTAACTCTCATACGTAATATAAATGCTAATGCAATAATTCTCTACCATTACGTTGAAGCAATATAAGAAGAAATATTATTATTATAAGCTTTTAATATTCTAGAATACTGTAAAAATAGCTTATGTTGCTTCGTCACACCTTCAGCTGTATACTTGATTGAATCGAGGCTCAAACAATATAGATATAAGACGAAACAAAGCTAGTATTTTTACCAATCTGGGGTTTACAAATGGTTGTACATGTTAGCATTAGTACATTTAACAATCTGGGTTTATAAGTGGTTGTACATCTTGGCATTAGTACCTTTACCAATCTGGGGTTTACAATGGTTGTACGTCTCGGTATTAGTACCTGTACCAATCTGGGTTTATAACTGGTTGTATGTCTTGGCAAGCTGAGGTTTACAAGTGGTTTTACATGTTGGCATTAGTACCAATCTGGGGTTTATAAGTGGTTGTACATCTTGGCATTAGTACCTTTACCAATCTGGATTTATAACTGGTTGTACATCTTGGCATTAATACATTTACCAATCTGGGATTTACAAGTGGTTGTAGGTGTCGGCATTATTACCAATCTAGGGTTTATAAGTGGTTGCACATCTTGGCATTAGTACCTTTACCAATCTGGGTTTATAACTGGTTGTACATCTTGGCATTAGTACATTTACCAATCTGGGATTTACAAGTGGTGGTACATACTGATATCAGTACCTTTACCAATCTGGGGTTTACAAGTGGTTGTATGTCTTGGCATTAGTACCTTTACCAATTTGGGGTTTACAAGTGGTTGTATATCTTGGCATTAGTATATTTTTACCAATCTGAGGTTTACAAGTGGTTGTACGTCTTGGCATTAATACCTTTACCGATCTTGGGTTTACAAGTGGTTGTACATCTTGACATTAGTACCTCTACTAATCTGGGATTTACAAGTGGTGGTACATATTGATATCAGTACTTTTACCAATCTGGGATTTACAAGTGGTGGTACATATTGATATCAGTACCTTTACCAATCTGGGGTTTACAAGTGTTTGTATGTCTTGGCATTAGTACCTTTACCAATTTGGGGTTTACAAGTGGTTGTATATCTTGGCATTAGTATATTTACCAATCTGAGGTTTACAAGTGGTTGTACGTCTTGGCATTAATACCTTTACCGATCTTGGGTTTACAAGTGGTTGTACATCTTGACATTAGTACCTCTACTAATCTGGGATTTACAAGTGGTTCTACTTCTTAGATTTAATAACCTTACAAATCTGGAGCCTGTAAGTGGTTGTACATGTTAACATTAGCCAGCGAGTAGTTGGACTTCTTGGCAGTAGTAGTTTACTAATTTGAGGCATGTAATGATTGTACTTCTTTGCGTTATTAGTACCTTTCCGATGTGGTGTCTTGCAAGCGGTTATACTACTGAGCATTTACTTCAATATGAAAAAGAATTGTTTGTAAGCCAAATTGATTTAACACCCCTAATTGTAACCCTAAATTATTTCGTACCTTGCTTGTTATCCTAAAGGATTTAGTATCGCTAACTGTAGCCTTGTAATTTTTAGGACCCAGCTTCCTAGCCTAAAGGAGTTAACACCCCTAACTTTAAACCTTAAATCTAGAGTACCGTTCTTGTTAGCCTAAAAGATTTATTACCCCTAACTGTAACACTAAAACCGTTAGTATCCTGCTAGTTATCCTAAGGGTTTTATTACCCCTATCTATAACCCTAAGATCTTTAGTACCTTGCTTGTTTTCCTAAAGGAGTTGGTACCTCTAATCTTAAACATAAAACATTTCTTACACCGCTGGTAAAGCTAATATATTTAAGCACAAGTTGTAAACTTAAAATATTTAGTTTCATAACTTTAAACCTAAAACATTTAGTTAGTATAGATGACTTTAAACATAACGCATCTGGTTAGTACCCATAACTTTAACCCTAACACATTTAGTTAGTACCCATAACTTTAAAACAAAGACATTTGTTATCTACGTCTTTAAAGCTAAAAAATTTAGTTAGTACACATGACTTTAAACGTAACACATTTAGTTAGTACCCATAACTTTAAAACAAAGACATTTATTATATATAACTTTAAACCTAAAACATTTAGTTAGTACACATGACTTTAAACGTAACACATTTAGTTAGTACACATGACTTTAAACGTAACACATTTAGTTAGTACCCATAACTCTAATCCTAACACATTTAGTTAGTACCCATAACTTTAAAACTAAGACATTTAGTACCCATGTGTTTAAACCTAAAACATTTAGTACCTATGTGTTTAAACCTAAAACATTTAGTACCTATGTGTTTAAACCTAAAATATTTAGTACCTATGTGTTTAAACCTAAAACATTTAGTACCTATGTGCTTAAACCTAAAACATTTAGTATCCTTAAATTTAAACATTTAATATTTGATCCTCCTATCCTTTCAGTTCTTGTTTGGTATATCTAAAGTAGCAACGTTTCACTGGCTTCCTCAAGAGTCTCTAATTCAGTCAGCCATAAAAAGTTTCGTATTCTATGTGAATGATATCACTTCCTTCCACGAGTACGGGATCTTCTAATGTCTGATGATATACTAGCTTCGACCACTACTTGAAGTAGGCCTAAAAGAGGAAGTAGTCGACATTCTGGTTAGATATCAAAGTTCATGAATATATTTCAAATACTTATATACATTTTTCAAAAGCATGTGTGGTTTAATGTTGCCATTTGTTGCAAAAACGAAAATCATTGGCTTTCTATAAAGACAAACGTCATGTTCTAACATATGCAGTAAACGGGAAGCATTTGTTGCCTTTAATCATACTCCACGTGTCCCACGATGGGACAATGGGACTTACAACGCTGAAATCCGGGGTTCGATTGCCCACTATGGACATAGCAGATAATCCAATGTAGCTTTGTAAATATAATTCACACTTTCGTGAAACTATTATAAGGAGTAAATTGTGTGACACTCATAATCCATCAATCTCGGATGTTCGGCCCTCTAGTGGCCGCCCCCAGTTGTGTTACTAATGTTCTCATTGATAATCATAGTTTGATAATTGGACCGAAAGGTCAATTTTTCCATCAAACGATCTGTTATGTGTGTATCAGAGTCAGGTATTTACTGTATAACCTGTGCTTCAAGTTATATTTAGATGAGACTGGGCACGTTAAGGTCCATGATCTATTGAGTGAACATCGTCATATAACCTAGGTGAATACGGACAAATCTGTATGTCGACATTAAATTTTACGAAAAACACCATGACCTTTCACATCTGCACCCTATAATCATAAAACCTATCTCGAAGGATTGTTATATTCCTCAACGAGAGAAACTACGTTTGATTTTTATACTTTGCCCCCCCCCACCTCCTTTCATTGGTCTCAGTGAAAATGTTATTTTTTTATATTTAAAGTTTCAGATTTATTTGCTCTTATTTATTTTAATTTTATGTTTTGAACTGTAATTTATCTACATTTTGTCTTTGCTTTTTCACCTCTTTTCCAACAACCTTATAAACGATCATTGTTATAAAATATTGTTTAAAAAAATCTTTACGACAAATGACGTAGGTGAAAATAGACCAGCTACAGGTTTTACTTCATTGTAACATTAAAATTTATTCAATGCAAGCTTTTGGTTATTTTACTATAGCCCTCGTCAGACTAAACCTAAAGTAGCAGATATTAAATCTATATTTCAAACTTATTTTCAGTTAGTGCTCGAATAAGCCTAACAACGGGTAGAGTAAACTAGGTTAAATCTTTCAGTGAATACATTTCAATTTCACAATGGAGTAAACTTATACATTGTCTATATCTAAAATATTGTTTTATTTCTGCGAGCTTAATTCTTACTCTTGAGAAGAAATGTAAAACGTTTTTTAGATATGAGTTTAAATACCCCCCTAAAAAAAAAGATATGATTTTTAACGGGGATAATTCTTTGCCCTTCATTGTTAACGGCAAGCATTTGTGGTCCCTGATTGATAACGGTCAGCATTTTTGGCCCCTAATTGTTAACAGTCAGCATTTAATGCCCTTCATTGTAAACGTCCAACATTATTTTTCTCCTTACTGTTAAACGCCAAAGCAAAAACATTTGTTTCCTAATTCCAAACGCAAAAAATATATAAAAAATGCTCTAATAACAAAACCAAATCATTTCATCGTGGTTTTACACTCAAACATGGCACTTCTAACTTTAAAATAGCACATTGTTAAATGGGTCTAATATTTTCACTCCTTTTTTGGAAAACAGAACATTTGTATTGCTATTTACAAGTACTTAAAAATTTATTCTCCTATTTGTAGACGTCAGACGTCTGTTGACACTGACTGTACACGTCATACAATCGTTACACCTATATGTATTTCCCTTGACGGTAAGTATTAACCTACACAGCTTCTGACTTTCTCAACACTGTTGCCCTTATAATTACTTTTCAGGTACATTATACTACTATATTAAGAGTGAAAAAATGTCGGTTTTTGTATTTTTTTACCCTTAATTATTACCCTTAGTTTAACATAAAATATTTTAAACATGAATTGTAAACGTTTATCATTTATAGCCTCGAAGTGTATAAATAGAACATTGGATTGTAATGGTCTAAAAGTTATTACAATGTGCAATGTTTGTCAATTTGTTGAGTCTCAAACATTTGCCAGTTTGATTTACTATGTGCAAACATTGTTATTCATAAATGTCTATATCATTCATTTGTTCCTCTGATTGTTTGAAATGCTTGAGAATTTAGCGACAATTATCAATTTTTATGCAACGCTGTCTTTTAGGAATCTACACAATGGAAAATCAACGATCTGTCTACCGAGGATAATCGAACCCCGGACTTTAATGCTGTAAACCTGCAAATTTACCATTGACGCAGGACGTGACTCAAGGTAGTCTTAGACCCGAATATCTTGATATTTTCACCCCAATTCTTCCCTTTATAATACAGTAAAGGAATCCATTGTTCTGGGCCAAGAACAAAAATGTCCCCCTTTAAATAATGATATCAAGTTTTAAATTCTATGGGAGTATAGGGTTTTCATTTTTCGTATTTAATTGAAATAGCCGATGGCTTCGAATTCGAAAAAAACAGCGAATAAAAGTCCATTAGGGCTATAATTATACAAGTCGTGAAGTCCCTTTCTCTGTTTTATTATATTCAGCTTTTGTTACCAATCAAACAATAGGGTATGCTAAGTAGGACTCCTACTATATCAGGAATTGTTGTATGTTGTGAGACTAGATGTAAAGTTAGGCACCAACTTCAACAATCTGAACACGACAAATGAGTTCCCCTTGAATCAACGCCGGTGAGAAAAGTCAATCAATGTGCCTGAATACTGTTAGGCGGGCGGGAAATCATTACAGACCACCTGTACCTTTTAGCCGGAACCAACGACAGCGTTGGAAGCTACCACTTTGAACGAAATGTTTGTGTATATATATATTTTTTTTTTTACGGACAATAAATACTAATCTAAACACAAACATTCCATTTCAGTTTACAGAAATGACACTCGAGTTCAGCTACATGTGAAATATTTGGATTTCTAAAAGTTACAAAAAAATGTATCAGTGGTATTTAAAGTTACAAAACATTTTCAACAAAGGCGTATAAGGAAGATCTAAAATCTATTGATTTATATTACCAACGTCGAGTTGAAAATTCCAGTATCCTAGGAAAAAAAAGACTCACAGGAAAGGCAGTTACAGTGATCAATAAACTTTCGATCTTTAAATCCCGGTTTCTGACGCTTCAGGGATTTTTCTTATTCTGTTTTTTGTGGTCAAAACTGGATAACGGTTACTGTTTTATACCCGTTCAGCAAATAACAATCTATATAACACCTTAGTTGGGTACTTAAAGTATAAAATATGAAATTACTACTTCCTGTAACTTTCTTCTTACTTTACAAAATATTTCTAAATAAAGTCATTTTTTACCATATTTTTCTAGCTTCACTAGCGAACATTACGGTGACTACCATCACATATAATATGTTATTTACTCATCCTTTTATAAAAGTATTCCTTATTTCTTTATTTCACTGAATCTAAGAAAACATTCGCCACTTCCTTACGTCCTTATCTTATTTATGTTCCTGGTTGGATAGCGATAAGTTTACTTACAACACTAAAATCTAGAGCTCGATTCCCCAAGTTAGACAATGTGCAAATAAAGCAGCCTGTAGTAAACTGTGGCACTGTGTTTGTCACGTTGGACCGTTTTGTGGCATTTCGTCATTCATGTTTCATTCACTTTTAATATCTGTTCTTCTGTTACAACCGTGTACTCATAACGATACTCTCTTATCTACGTTCCTCTGTTACAACCGTGTACTCATAACGATACTCTCTTATCTACGTTCCTCTGTTACAACCGTGTACTCATAACGATACTCTCTTATCTACGTTCCTCTGTTACAACCGTGTACTTATAATGAGACTGTTATATAAGTTCCTCTGTTACAACCGTGTACTTATAATGAGACTATTATATAAGTTCCTCTGTTACAACCGTGTACTTATAACGAGACTCTATTATCTACGTTCCTCTGTTACAACCGTGTACTTATAACGATACTCTCTTATCTACGTTCCTCTGTTACAACCGTGTACTTATAACGAGACTCTATTATCTACGTTCCTCTGTTGTAGCCGTGTACTTATAACGGTACTCTCTTATCTACGTTCCTCTGTTACAACCGTGTACTTATATCAGTGATGGAAAAAGTATTATTGATATCAGACCTAAGTTGAACGAATACTAGTGTTGGAAAGTTATTATTGTTATCAAGCGACTTATCTTAGAAAAATTCTAGTGTTTGAAAGTTATAACTGGTATCAGACTCATCCTCAACGACTAATTAATTGTTGTAAATATGTTACTGATATTAGATTTATCCTCAAAGAATTCTAGTGTTGGGAATTTATCTTCAGTTAACATCACTACTGGAAAACTATTACTGATATCATAACCTTTCATGAACAGACACTTGTAGTGAAAAATCGTTATTGATATCAGACCTAAGATCAAGAACACTAGTGATGAAAAGATGTTACTTTTACTAAACCTACTCGCCAAAAAAACACTAGTGATGGAATCTTATTATATAGTGCTCAAGGAATTTTATAGGGTTGGAAGGTTATTAATGATATGAAAACTATCATTAACAACTATTAGCATTGGAAATTTATTACTGCTATCAAACCTACTCTCAAAAACACTAGTGTTTTAAAATTATTATTGATATCAGAGTAAGCTCAACGAACACTAGAATTGTAAAGCTATCACTGATATGAAACCTACTCCCAAACGTTCTAGTGTTGGAAAAATTATTATCATTAGAAGATCTATCTATGCTCAACAAACATTACTGTTCGAAAGTTATCTTTGATAACAGACTTATCTTCAACGAATATTAGTGTTGGATAGTTATTACGAATACTAAACCTATCTCCAAAGAAAACTATAGTATTGAGAGGATATTGACTTATAATGTTGAAAAGTTGTTATTGATATCATAACTATCCTCATAACACCAGAGTTAGAAAGTTTACACTGATATCAAACCTACCATCAACAAATACCAATGATGGAAACTTGTTATTGATATCATACCTATCCTCATAACACCAGAGTTAGAAAGTTTACACTGAAACCAAACCTACATCAAACAAACTCTAATGCTGGAATGAAAGTTATTACTGATATGAGACCTGTCATCAACGAATACCAGTGCTGTAAATGTATTATTATATTAAACCTACCACCAGGAAACACTAGAGTTTGACAGCCATTATATATATATATATATATAATTCCTGCCCTCAACTACCACTATTATTGAAAAGTTGATATAAGACTTATATTCAACAAATATTGGTATTGTAAAGTCATAATCTTTATCTGACCTATCCTTAATGGATACTGGATGTTAGTGTTAGAAAGTTAGTGCTGATACGAAACCTATCCTAAACGAAATGCATACTGTTGGAATGCTATAAAGGATATCGGACAGACGTAACCTCAATGAGCATATAGTGTGTGAAAGTCATTACTGATATGAGACATAAACCCTAGTGGTTGAATTTTATTACAGATACCCAATCTACTTTCTGGAAACGCTAGAGTTATGAAATTATGATTTATATAAGAATTACCCTCAAAGACCCCTAGTGTTGGAAAGTTTTTTTTTTTACATATATCAAACGAACAATTAACAAACACTAATTTTGGTAAGTAAATGTTAATATAGTATATATCCTGAATAATTTCTAGTGTGATATATTTACTGCTGATACCGTCAGGAAACACTAGTGTTAGAAAATGATTATGTTTGACATCAGTAATAATTTACTAACGATAGTGGTTATTGAGAGTAGGTCTTGTATTAATGATATCTTTCCAACACTAGCGATCGTTAAGTATAGATTTTATATCAATAATAACTTTTCAATACGAGTGATTGTTGAGAGTAGATTTAGTATCAGTAACAACCTTCTAACCACTTCAAAAACCTAAAGTTCGAATGTTATTATTGATACCAGGCCTCTCCTCAACGAGCACTACAGTGTCGGAAAGTTATAACTGGATTAGACCTATTCCCAACGAACACTAGTGTTAGAAAGTTATTATTGATACCCTCAAAAAGCACTATGGTATTGAAAAGTTATTATTGTACTAAACCTACAATTAACAAATTAACAAATACTAAACCTATCCTCAACAAACACTAGGGTTTCAAAGTTTATATTGATACTAAACCTATCCTCAACAAACAATAGTGTTTCAAAGTTGATATTGATACTAAACCTATCCTCAACAAACAATAGTGTTTCAAAGTTTATATTGATACTAAACCTATCCTCAACAAACAATAGTATTTCAAAGTTATTAGTGATACCCAACTTACCTTCTTCGAAAAATGGTGCTGAAAATTTACTATTGACATCAGAATTACTTCTAACGAACACTTATGCTAGAAAGTTTTTACTGATACCAAGCCTATTCTCAACAAACACTAGTGTTAGAACGTTGTTACTGATACTAAGCCTATTCTCAACAAATAATAGTGTTTATAAGTTTTTACTAGACTTAAAATAAGACCCAAAACTCGAGCGCTTTTGAATAGTTGACTATTCTTCTTCAGGAGAACAAAGTTTTAATGATACTAAACCTATCCTCAACAAACGCTAGTGTCTCAGAGTTTTTACTGATACTAAATCTATCTTCAACACACAATAGTGTTTCAAAGTTATTACTGATACCTAACCTACCCTTTACAAAAATTAGTGCTGAAAATGTACTATTGACATCAGAAATACTTCCAACGAACACTTATGCTAGAAAGTTTTTACTTATACTAAACCTATCTTCAACAAACACTAGTGTTTCGAAGTTTTTACTGATACTAAGCCTATCCTCAACAACCACTAGTGTTTCGAAGTTTTTACTGATACACAATCTACCTTCAACGAACATTAGTGTTGAAAACTATTTCTTATACGACAACAAGACGCTAGTGGTTGAAAGCCATTATTAATATTAGACGTATCCTCAACGAACGAAAGTTATCACTGTTAATATCCTACCCCCAAATACACTAATATGATAAAGTTATTATAGTTATAAGACCTATCCTCAACAAATACTATAGCTTGAAAGTCATCTTTAATATCAGACGTATCCTTAATGAATACTAGTGTTGGAAAGCTATTACTGTTACCAAGTCAACACCCAACATACTCTTGTGTTCAAAAGTTACCATGGATATCAAACTTATCTTCAATGAATACAAATATTACTGTTGGAAAATGTTTAGTCATAGCATATTACCATCAACAAACAATAGCGTTGGCAAGTCATTATTGGTATCAGACCTATCGTAACGAAAACTGGTGTTGTTGCGATAGTTGTTATTGTTTTAATACCTATCTTGAGAAACTACTAGTGTTAGCAAGCTATATTGGAAATATATTTTTGATATCATATCTGCCCTCAACAAACACTAGTGGTGAAAATATATTATTGATATAAGAACTACACTTAACAATCATATTGGAAATATTCGACAAATATCAAAGCAAAGCTCAACGAACACTAAAGTTGGAACTATATTACTGATATTAAACCTACCCTAAACAAACCCTACTGTTGAAATTTATTACTAATATAACCTCCTATTCTGAACTAACACTGGTATTGAAAAATCACCATTGATTCCAAACCTAAGCGGAACGAAAACTAGCGTTGGAAATTTTTTACTTATATTAAACTTACACTCAACAATTACGAGTGTTTGGATGTCATTTCTAATACCATACCTACCCTTAAACAACACTAATGATATAATCATATTATTTTAGAAGGCTTATTCTAAAAAAACATAGGTGTTGGATTGTTGTTATTGATATCCTGTTCTCGAGAAACACTAGAGTTAGAAGGAAACTTGTTATTTATTTCAGTCGTATCCTCAATAAATTGAAATGTTATTATTGATATCATAACTATCCTAAACGAATACTAGTGTTGGAAGTAAACGTCTTATTGATATCACACCTATCATCAATGGCCACGTGTGTAAGGAAATTATTTTAAGAGTCTCAGACCGGCCCTCAATGGACAATACTGTCAGGGATTTGTTATTGATAAACTTATACCAACTCTTAAATAACACTAGTTTCAAGAAGTTATTGTTGATAGACACATAACTACTTTCAACAAACATTAGTATCGGGAAGACGTTTTTACAGATTCACACCTACCCACAGTGAACCTTAGTATTAGGAAGACATTTTTATAGATTCAGACCTACCCACAGTGAATCCTAGTATCGGGAAGAAATTTTTTTTATAGATTCAGACCTACCCATAGTAAACCCTAGTATCGGGAAGACATTTTTTTTATAGATTCAGACCTAACCACAGAGAACCCTAGTATCGGGAAGTCATTTTTTTCATAGATTCAGACCTACCCACAGTGAACCCTAGTATTAGGAAGACATTTTTTTTATAGATTCAGACCTACCCACAGAGAACCCTAGTATTAAGAAGACATTTTTATCGATTCAGACCTACCCTTGATAAACACTATTATCGGGTAGTTATTGATATCAGACCTACCTTCAATGAACAGTAATGTCAGGAACCCTGAATAAGCACTAATAAGCACTAAGCTAATATGTTTCATTTTCATTATTGGCCTACTATAAAACGTACAATCGAAAAAAAAAAACACAATCTTCATAGGGACTAAAATTCTTATCTTATTCTGTTACCTTGGTTATGTTACATAAAAAACAAATTTAGATAAACCAGAAATGACAGCAGCTTATTATCAAACGTTATAAAATATTCGAAATCGTTTTGAAGCAGAGGTTGATTTTGATGTAGACTTGGAAGTTAAGGGTTCTTCATATCTCGTAACGTCTGAAACGTAATTTAAGATTAAATATTTAATTTCATTTTTTTTGTTCTACAGAAAGGATTAGATTTCGAGTTAATTTCTCTGTGGAGAAAAATAACCGAACTTGTGTGAATGAGTAAAAAAACAAAAAAACTCCAGTTCTGTAATAGTTATGAAACCTTAGCGTGCTTCATCAATGCGAGGAACTAATACGTTCCAAGGTTTCTTGGGAAATCTATAGTTCACTTATGATGAGTCTGCTTTCATAAGCTGTCATACAATTTTCCAGTAGCACGCGACAAGCTTTAATCAATTTGCTTTAATGTTTTGTTATCTGTGTTTCACAAGTTTTCGAAAAGGCCTCGTGACATTTATAGTATTGTCAATTCACCAGCGTAATCAGACTTTTTTTCCAGATTGATTCATTCTTTATAGCAAAATAAATTGCGTGTTTCAAAATTGTTTCCAATACTTTCAATGAGTGAGTGTACTAGGCATCAAGCCAAACACATTAAGTGTCTTTTCATCTTTTTTTTTATTGTTCACTTTCAGCATGTAATCTATTAAATGAATTTTAGCATATGTTTTGAGTGTTTTAGCTTTTTAAAATCAAATATCGGAGAGGTAATATCATATGGGAGTGTTAATACTGGCCGAACAACACATATATTTATACACATATATATATATCATACAAAACAAGCTTTAAACAAACAAAGTGAACCAGAGCACATGCTGCAACGAGGGATATGTGTCCTGGTTCCATTGTCGGACTTTGTTAGGCTATGATAGTAGTATGAACAGTATTTGGCTATGCAGTGTCAGACCCTGAACTTAATTGTTTAGATAATTCTTATGTTTACTTTATATATATATATACACTCAAAATACGTAAATTTTCGTTTTTGAAGCAAACACGTATTCAAAATGCAGGTAAACTTGAAGTTCAGAAACAAACACATATAAACATGAATATAACTCTCAAGTTCATAAATAAACATATATAAACATGAATATAACTCTCAAGTTCATAAATAAACATATATAAACATGAATATAGCCTTCAACTTCTAAAACAAACATATTCAACATGAAGATAGCCCTCACGTTCATAAACAAACACATATTCAATATGAAGATAACCCTCTAGTTCATAAACAAAAACATATTCAACATGAAGATAACCCTCAAGTTTAAAATGTAATTAACCATTATTATGAAAGAAAGCTCCCACAATTCAACTTTATCGATAGCAAGTAAATACTATTAAGTTTGAGGGATCACCTAGATCACCTTATTGGGAATATAGGAGATTCTTAATTAATAGTAAATTATTCTGATGAAAGAAAGTTGCCTACAAAGATAATAGCTACAAATCAAACTCTGGTAACAATAACATGTATGTATACTGTTCTTATATTATCACATATAATGATTAGAATGCATTGTTTCTCTGGCTGGGTACTTTCACTGTTTGCGACATTCTCGGACGTAGTCCCAATAACATCTCACAAGGTTCAACCAAACTAAGGAATTTAGCCTAGTTTTGATTCATATACTGAGTTAATGACACAAAATAATCTTTATAATAAATAATAATAATAAAAAATATATAATCAACCATTCTAATCAATAATGATAATGACAGAATAGACTATACCTAAAACAACATGGTTGATTTTGTTAAATATGATAACCAGAATAGGTTTTAAACATAAATGCATCATTAGTAACAACAATTAACAAAGTAATGTGTGTAATACAAGATATATATATATATGCAATATAACAGAAATGTATCTGATACGAGATAAACATTTAAACTGGCGGTTATAAGTATATAAAACACGGAAAAAAGGGGGGCATGAATGGACAGAAGAGTAAATATAAAAATCAAAGACGCAGAAATATTGGATCCTAATGACCTATGTACAGGGGCAGTTTTCTTTGTGAATGTATCGTCAAGAAGAACTGTACATAGCGTTCTTGTAATTCAGAAGGATTGCAGCCAGTGTCGGACCTTAAAATGGAAGACAGCAGTACGGACAGTGTCAGGATTTAGAATATTTTGAGAGCAGTATAACAAGTGTCGTATTGTAGCATTCCGTGAGAGTAGTGCGACCAGTATCTGACGTTGGTGTGAGAACAGTAACACTGCATCAGGAACTGCCCTTTAAAGATGTAACACTAGAACGATGCTGTGCTGTTAAACACATAAACAGTAAATGTTATGCATTTGCCTAGAAATACACATCCAAGAGTATCAACATTATTACTTTCTTAATCCTGTAATATCCGTTAGAACTTAGCTCATGAATAAAAGTTCATTAGTGATATTACCGTTTATTCGCTCGGAAAATGGAGCTTCCAGGTTCGTTAAGGTCGCTTAGTATAACACCTCATTGTGTTAATAATAGTACAATTGTAGTGGTTCCATCATTGTATCTGAACAAGGAACGATGAAATCACAAAGAATGGTAAAGGTTTTGACCAGCACGAAAAAAGTCCTGACCTTAGTGTTGTGGGCATTGTAAGCGTTCTTGAGTTTGGTGTTTTGAACATCAACGAATTAAAATGATGCATATATTCTAAACAGCAAAAAGAGACGGAGTTATTACAAAATTTGTTACCTTCATTTTGAGTGTGAAAAAGTAATATAAACTTCAATAAAACTGATTAGTTTGTAATTTAGTATTGTTTTTCTAAAATAGTACTTTTTGCGAAATATATATACTTTATTTTCATATTGTGGAAAACCAAAATTAATATGACTATAAAATATTTAAAAAAGGCTGAAAAACGTGTTGACTTCTTCCTTTAACTTACACTCTCAAGTACCTTGTAAGCTGGTTTTTCACTGACGTACACGAAACAAAAAGTTGCATCATATTAAGTTAGTAGTAGTCTGTCTGTGTTCTAAAACAGTTGGTTTTTTTTCAGTAATTCACAAGTAATGCAGAAGTTGCATCAGATTAAGTTAGTAGTCTGTGTTCTAAAACAGTTGGTTTTTTTTTCAGTAATTCACAAGTAATGCAGAAGTTGCATCAGATTAAGTTAGTACTCTGTGTTCTAAAACAGTTGGTTTTTTTCAGTAATTCACAAGTAATGCAGAAGTTGCATCATATTAAGTTAGTAGTCTCTGTTTTAAAACAGTTGGGTTTTTCAGTAATTCACAAGTAATGCAAAAGTTGCATCATATTAAGTTAGTAGTCTGTGTTCTAAAACAGTTGGTTTTTTTTCAGTAACTCATAGGTAATGCAGAAGTTTTAAATTAAGTTTTAAAACAGTTGGGTTTTTTCAGTAATTCACAAGTAATGCAGCCGTTTTTGGGGTTACTTCGAACATGTTCGTATGTTCTGTCACTCTCTAGTTCAAAATGCTAAAGTAATGGTGAGTGAGTAACTTTAGGTTGTACAGTCGTAAGCTTATAACACTGGAAATCGGAGCTAGATCCTCCAAATGGACGAAGCGTAGATAGCGTATTATGCAACTTTGGGCTTAAAGAAAACAACAAATAGCAAACTATGCTTGTTGTACGTTTCCAACGAATAACGTTACCACACATTCATTGGTTGAAGTATGAAATGCAGTGAAGCTCCATACTCACGCAAGGCTTTGGTTCTAACAAGAGGCTATTTGTGTCAATGAAAAAAAAAAACCACTTTGCTCACAGGCGAAATATCCATATTTCAATTAAAACCATGATTTTATGCACACATCTACCTTAATCTAGGCATCAAACCAATGTTTTCATCTTACATCTGCTTGTCAGGTAGACTTGGGAGCTCATTAATTACGCATGAATAGTAGAAATAATTAGTTTTCTGCACGTAATGTGTTCTAGCCATCAGCTAGTAGTTTTAGGTGTCGATATATATACACATGCTGTTGAATTCTAAACACTACAAGGTATTACAAATACAAAACATCAAGAGTTACGTGGGTCTTCCAAATTTTAGTTTATTTTCAACCTGGTAGGGGGCACTTTTAGTGTTTCTCACTTATCACACCAGCACCAGGACAGAAAAAGTACAAGCTAACGGAAAAATAGAAAGTGTTTGCTAATTATGACCAGAGACTGATTATTGCTGCAGGAAATTACATTACAAAGTATATTTTTCATGGATGAAGAATTAAGATTTTGTAAGGAAATCATGAACTCTGTTCCTTAATTTCCAAAAATAATTCGTTATCACTGTGTTAATATTTTGTTTAAATTTCGTGAACATATCGTTGATGTTATGTCAGTATAAAATTTATGTCAAGGATAGTTTGAATTTTGTTTATAACTATATTATCGTTAGAATAATTCCTCTTAAAACTGCCTAGATTTATGTATGTAAATCAAGAGGGAATCCTCAATAGCCGTGGCACTTGAAATTATTTTAGGCATGATTAAAGTAAATTAATCTATGAGATCTTGGGCGTAATCAAATGAACAAATCGAAAGGGTTTGAGGTAATGAGTCTAAAACTTTAATTAGATCTCAAATCGGTCAAGGGATGACGGAGTTATGACATGAGTTTGTACTTGAAACAACAAACAAACAAACAAAAAACTCAGAGCTATTTTATGAGCTGCTATGCCGCGGCTAAAAAGAGAACAGCTATATGTGTAATATTTTGAAATACAACCAAGGACTATATATATTTAGTAGATTTCTTTACAACTAATGTATTATGCTTCTTTAGTTGGGCCGGGCATGACATAAGGGTTAGCGGAATGGAGGACTCAAGGCTTAAGCCACGAATTGCTGCTAGACACATTCCACAAATTCCATTATAGAGGGAGTTCCAACTGTATGCTTTTTGGAAAGGAACAATTGTGAAGGTGCCGGGTGATGCTGACTGATTGCTCTTCTTCTGGTCAGCATTTCTAAATTACAGATGCCGAACAAAAATCTAAGTGTTCTATAAGGTTGATTCTTACCCATGTGACTCATAAAGTGATTTTTAAGTTAAAAATACGAATATAAAATTCAGTCTTCTGTAGATTTGCATGCAGCCAGGAACTATTTTTCAAAGCGTAAGTGTCTGTCAGTATTATATTCACATATAACTCTTGACTTTGCTTTCTTCAGTCATGTTAGTTAACCCTATCACCAAAGCGAAATAAATGTGATGATTTAACTGAACATTGAATATAAACTTGGATATTTGATAATTTATTTTGATATATAGTCCAAATCGAAATTACACCGAGTGCATTGATTTGAATGAAATGATGCATTCCTCTAATGTTTTATTGTTTCTTATTTCTAAAAACAAGAAATATCTTTCTATTCAAGATGACAATAAAAATTGTATATATTTATAGATATTAGAATTAATATAAACAGATACGAAGGATTATATCGATTTATGAATGCTCGTTACGTTAAAGAGTTCTGTATTCATTGTATTTAGCCTTAGGCGTTATTACTAAGATAAAACTTTACACTTCCTTAGACTTTGCTTCTACACATCAAGCTTAACTCAAGCGAATAACTTTTGATTGATTTGAATGTTCATATTATCTCTGTATTCAGTTGTCAAATATTAGTTCATATAAAATCAAATATAATGTAAATTACTGGTAAACGTATAGAGCGATTGGCTGTTCAAAAACGAAGAAAAGAGACATAAAACTGAAAACAATAGCAGGTTATGGCAGTCACGGCTTTATATGTCAGCAGTTACATAATTAAACTTTACAATTTTTGGTTTGAGTTGAAAGTGCTTGATAAGAAAGAATACCCAATACTTTGTCGTAATCTGTGAATAAATTTCCAGTAGTATGAGGGCTCTCTAATGCTGAATTATGGTCTGGAAGAATGAAATTGAGCATTCTAAGGTAGACGATTTTAGGTTCATTGTGGATACTACGCCTGAACTTTTATTGGAACCAAAGAAGACAGCTTTGGGTAAAACAAAACGTTCCATATGATATTAATAACATCTCTCGTGGCTTGCGTGTAGTTTTCTAAAAAAATAGGAGTAAAGAAACGGGGATCATTAAATAACATAGCATCATTTCATTGTCTTTAGTTTGGAATATAACACTAATGAAATCATTAAATAATATAGCATCATTTTATTGTCCTTAGTTTGCAGTATAACACCCCTGAAATCATTAGATAACATAGCATCAACTCATTGTTTCACGAATTCAGTATGTTAGACCACAAACTGAGAACAATGAAATCTTGTAATGTAATCTAATGTTTTCATTAGTGTTTGATTACAAATTGAGGACAATGAAACCATGAATGAATTGATCTTAGTTTGTAACATTTATTGGAAGCAAGGAATTACATGACACATCTTAGGACTAATCTAAAGAAATGGAGTGTTCTACAATGGTTTTTGAGGGGACACCTCATAAAGTGGAAAACCATAGTATTACGGCTTTTTTACATTTTCATTAGGGAAATGGCCAAAAAGCGTTACAATATTTCAGTAACACACATAAAAAAATGGTGTAGTTTAGTTTTAAATATTTGCATTAAACACCCTTCTCCTCAAAATGTTAACTATGGAACTATTATTTCCTATGCAAGGTTAGTCCCAACAGATAAGCTAATATAAGAATGTACGCATTTCAAGTTTAAATGACAAACAACTTTATAACAAGCATAACGTGAGCAAGAAGAAACAAACATTTAGAAATGAATTATAGCAACAACTAAAACCTAGCTTTTTAGGTCAGTTCGGATTGAATATAGAGAATACACATCTTAAATCTAATGGTTAACATGTGGATTAATTGGTTATATGACAGAAATATCTTAGGTCTGCTGTAATGGATAACATTTGGATTAATCGGTGATATGACAGAAATATCTTAAGTTTAATGGTTAACATTTGGATTAATCGGTGAAATTACAGAAACATCTTAAGTCTACTATAATAGATAACATGTGTGTATATTACAAAAGCATCTTATGCTCACTATAATGGATAACATTTGGATTAATCAGTGATATTACAGAAATATCTTAACTTTAATGGTTAACATTTGGATTAATCGGTGAAATTATAGAAGCATCTTAAGTTTACTATAATGGATAACATGTGTGTATATTACAAAAGCATCTTATGCTCACTATAATGGATAACATTTGGATTAATCAGTGATATTACAGAAATATCTTAACTTTAATGGTTAGCATTTGGATTAATCGGTGAAATTACAGAAGCATCTTAAGTTTACTATAATGGATAACATGTGTGTATATTACAAAAGCATCTTATGCTCACTATAATGGATAACATTTGGATTAATCAGTGATATTACAGAAATATCTTAAGTGTTCTATAATGGATAACAATTGTATTGGTTGGTGATATTACAGAAACGTCTTAAGTCTGCTATAATGGATAACACTTGTATTAGTCAGTGATATTACAGTTTTTAATTTCTTGGCTGAGGAAAAGTTAACGTTAACTAACATCGCGGAGTTTGGTCTCTTATTTCAAGAACTGTTTCTCACGGCAATGTATTAAGTTTATTAATCTGCTACCAGGTGGCATAAGGACGAGGAAGTAATTTGTACATTTATCAGTAGCAGGTGCTAACAAGTAATAAATCATTTGAATGAAAAGAGGAATGACATTTTTATATGGTTTTAGTGGAAATTTTCACAATTTATTCACTGTTATGATATAAAGACTGTTTGGTTTAAATATTAGTGATTAATTTATATTTGTGAGTGAATACTTTATTGTTTTTTTAAGTTTTGTTATAATAAGAGTTAAAAGCAGACGATTGTAGAAGATTTTGTTAATAACTAATTGGTGTAGAGAATATAGAAAGTGGCCAGACGACTATGTAATAAAAATATAAATAGCGTGAGACGGGCGGAAAGCAGCAAACAGACAACAATAGACAGATAATAGCAAAATAGAACATAGATGTGTGAAGTTATGTATCGTAGATGTGATAGGCCTAACGATTGACATAGGCCTAACGTTTAATATATTAGAGTGAAACTAACAGTATAAAAAAGATAAGAAGGATAATTTTATTCCGTCAAAGCGTGGATCTAAAGTAAATGAATGAGCTTGGGTACACTTTGACAAAAGGAACAGAGGATCTTCAGAAGAAAAAAGACCAAACGAATTACGGTAACTTGCGCCACAACTATAAGTGAATTACACACACAATACTAGTACGATAGTAATATAGAGAAGATAGTTCGACTTGTCAGCTGAAATTCTAAAGTAATTGAATAGGCCTAAGTGAATTTTTGTTTATGATATGTCTGTAATATCTATAGTGTGAAGACTTTGTTGTACATACGTTTAACTTGTTCCG
>NW_013665658.1:495111-497814 GCF_000517525.1 Limulus polyphemus
CGTTGAATTTATCGCTAACAAGTACACAAGACACCTACTTAGAAGATCCTAAGCCCAACGACTACATAGTATATATTTATACTATTAAGAAATATAAGTAAAAGCCATTTATTTCGATAATTGGCAAAAAGAGGAATTATATATATATAATATTTTTTTTTTACATCTGACAATCAAATATGTTTATTTTTTAATTAAAAAAGTCATTTAATTTACATCGAAGTTAAAAATAAAGATATGACATTATCGAAGATGTTTTTTTTGTTCACACTGCATGCCTAACTGTAGCACAGCAGGAAGTAAATTTCTAAAGCTTACTTCCTATAAATATGTACTTTATTAAGTAAATATTTGCTAATATTGTAATCTAAAATATTTTCTGTTTCGTATGAGACAAAAAACATAAATTCTAACAAAAACAATTTTCCGTAAAAGTTCTAGACTTTAAAGTAGCGTATTTAATTAGAAAGCCTTGCATTATCTCAGAAGATCAGATCACTAGAGTTCATTACACCTAGAGTGTTTTCATGTTAAGATGAAATCATTGTTAAGAAAGTTATTCATGGAAGTGCTAACACTTAGACAAAAAAGTGTCAGATCCCAACTTATCACTTCATGCCGCTAAAAAAATAGTCTCATCTTCTTCAAAGTACTTGCAATTATCGAATTCTTGTGCGGCTTGAATTATCTCCTTCCTTAATCATTTTTTTAAACACTGATTTCGGTTACACTTGGCTTCCGTTGTTTGTGTCGTAATGTCTCCATTACAGGTTAAATAGCTTTAACAAAAATCATATTTTTGTATGTAATGTCTCCATTACAGGTTAAAACCTTTAACAAAAATCATATTTTTGTATGCAATGTCTCCATTACAGGTTAAAACCTTTAACAAAAATCATATTTTTGTATGCAATGTCTCCATTACAGGTTAAAACCTTTAACAAAAATCATATTTTTGTATGTAATGTCTCCATTACAGGTTAAAACCTTTAACAAAAATCATATTTTTGTATGCAATGTCTCCATTACAGGTTAAAACCTTTAACAAAAATCATATTTTTGTATGTAATGTCTCCATTACAGGTTAAAACCTTTAACAAAAAGTCATATTTTTGTATGCAATGTCTCCATTACAGGTTAAAACCTTTAACAAAAATCATATTTTTGTATGTAATGTCTCCAGTACAGGTTAAAACCTTTAACAAAAATCATATTTTTGTATGTAATGTCTCCAGTACAGGTTAAAACCTGTAACAAAAATCATATTTTTGTGTGTAATGTCTCTAGTACAGGCTAAAACCCGTAACGAGAATAAAAGTTTTGTGGTGTAATGCCTCCAGTACTGGTTAAAACCCGTAACGAAAATCAAAACTTCTGTAAGGTAATTTCTGCACTACCGATTAAAAACCGAAACAAAAATCTTATTTTTGTGTGGTTATGTTTCCAGTACTGGTTAAAACTCGTAAAAAAATCAAAATAAGTGTGACGTAATATCTCCAGTACAGTTTAAAACCCCTCAAAAATCAAAATACGTGTGACTGGTTTCATCTGGGTTTTAAAAAACAGAAGAAATTAATAGTAAAATATTTAATGGTAATTTTTTTCTTTACATTCTTAAAGTTCTTACTTTATGTTGCATTATATAATATTTTTATCACTTAATAATCATCCATTGTTGAACAATTTAAGCAAAATATAAGTTATAACACGTGTATGCATGACTTCATGAATACTATCGCTATCTATCTACCAGAGCGCTACACTGCCAATGAGCGTGATTTCATTGACTCTGTAATAATACTCTCGCTAAAGTTTATCTATCTATCAGAGCTCTTCTGATTTCACTGTTTCTGCAATATTTTATTGCTAAAGTATAGTATTTACCATGACCTATAAAAAATTGGCTTTCGTAATCTAAAATAGTGCCTTGTTCATGGGAGAATAATATTAGTTTGAAAGTTTTGTAAAAAATTAAAATTTTAAAGGTTTGAGGTAAACAATCGCAGTTAAGAAATTTCGAGAATACTACAATTCGTAGGTGAGAAAACGCTTACATGGACAACAAACATATATGTCATTTATGTAGTTGTTGTTTGTTATTAAGTACAAGGCTAAACAAAGGGCTATGTGTGCTGTGCCCACCACGAGTATCGAAACATGTTTCTAGCCGTATAAGTCCGCAGACATATCGCTGTTCTACTTGGGGGTAAGTTAATGTAAACCAAGCAATTTGTAAAATGAATTAAAAACGAAAATCCAGGAAATAAACAGACGCCGTTATGGCAAGTAAAAAAGTAACAAACTTTAGACATATACATCATTATTATCTACACGTTCACCAGATTAAAATATTTAGAAACTTTGCTCTGATTAAAATACTTGTTATATTACACCAAGTACTTACTGTACAAAAGCTAAGATTTATTTCAGCAAGGGACTGATATCGTTATGAACAAAATATTGGAGTTTCTTTTCTAAGACCATGAGTAGCCCTTTGAGACTGTGCTCACTAACGGCTAAGACTTTTCTATATTCCAAAGAAATATTGTAGCATAAAAATATTTGTTTTTCAGCAATAAATTTTCACACTTATTTTACTTTCTGAGAGCGAGATGAATCTGTTTTACCCTTCTTATGATTACGTAATAATTCTTTCTCCTATACAGAGGTTACAGGAAGATACAGTTAATATTTTTGGTACTT
>NW_013665658.1:497991-500719 GCF_000517525.1 Limulus polyphemus
AAAAGCACGATCTATTTATGAAAAATATTTGTTTTTCAGCAATAAATTTTCACACTTATTTTACTTTCTGAGAGCGAGATGAATCTGTTTTACCCTTCTTATGATTACGTAATAATTCTTTCTCCTATACAGAGGTTACAGGAAGATACAGTTAATATTTTTGGTACTTAAACTCTCCTAAATGAATCTGTAGGTGGCAAGGCGTTTAAATGAACAAAACACATGTAATTAATGTAAACCAAGTAATTTGTACAATGAAGAGGTTGAAAGATGCTTAATAATAGATTATCATTTTATTTTACTAAATTATGAACAATAATTATTTAACTTTTGTTTCTTGTCTGATGTCTCTTAAATCATATCATACAGTAGCTAGCGATATAGTTGAGGATACATAGATACTGACTGACAATTAAAAACAGACTTGGTGTAATTATTACACACATTTCAACAAAGTTAGGATAAAGTCGTTTTAACCCATTTCTCACACGAAACTTTGCACAATAACATAGGTTATCAGGCCTACTAAATTACATAAGTTTTGGTTGAAACATGAGACATAGATATTTATGACGTATAAAGTTGACCAAGGGTGACGTATTTACTAGAGAACGTAATGGGACATAGCTTCTTAGTAAATATTCAGATAATTTAAGCCGTTTAGATGTAATGCAATATGTTAAGCCTGATCTCGTAAATTTCATTTTACGCTTCATTGTTGAAACGCTGCATTAGCTGAAGCTACACACCAGGGTTAATTAGATAAGGTTTAAAATTCAGGCAATATTTCATTACATATATGTATTTCATCTTAAGAAGAAAATTTTTATGTTTTTCAAGATAATCATGTCAGCGAACAAGACAGATGAAATATCACTGTTTCCACTTTAACAAGTAATAATAGTTAAACAGACATCATAGCTGAAGACATCCAGTGAAAAGATGAGTAAAGTAAAAAGGGAGATCCAAATTTTGAGCTAGATAAAAAAAAATAAAGTTTCAAGCTTTCTTTATATAATAATGACTTGTGAAAACAGAACATAACGAAGTTGAAGAGAATATATACCCATCTCAGGTGTATGGCTTTCATTCTTCAAAACTGTCTTTGTATTTAGAATTTCAGTGTAAGCATTGAAAACTGAGCAGGTGCTACATACGTGAAATGAAACTAACGAAAGCATCTTCTCATTTTGTACTACAACGTAAATAGTTTGTTGTACATCATAACGTTAAAAGTTTGTTGTACATCATAACGTTAATAATCTGTTGTACATCATAACGTTAATAATCTGTTGCACATGATAACGTTAATAGTTTGTTGTACATCATAACGTTAATAATCTGTTGTACATCATAACGTTAATAATCTGTTGCACATGATAACGTTAATAGTTTGTTGTACATCATAACGTTAAAAGTTTGTTGAACACGATAACGTTAACAGTTTGTTGCACATGATAACGTTAATAGTTTGTTGAACATGATAACGTTAACAGTTTGTTGCATATGATAATGTTAATAGTTTGTTGCGTATGATAAGGTGTGTAGTTTGTTGTACATCATAACGTTAATAGTTTGTTGTACATGATAACGTTATTAGTTTGTTGTACTTGATAACGTTAACAGTTTGTTGCACATGATAACGTTAATAGTTTGTTGCATATGATAATGTTAATAGTTTGTTGCGTATGATAAGGTGTGTAGTTTGTTGTACATCATAACGTTAATAGTTTGTTGTACATCATAACGTTAATAGTTTGTTGTACTTGATAACGTTATTAGTTTGTTGTACTTGATAACGTTAACAGTTTGTTGCACATGATAACGCTAATAGTTTGTTGTACATGATAACGTTAATAGTTTGTTGCGTATGAGAAGGTGTGTAGTTTGTTGTACATTCTAATGGTCAACTAGGTACAGAAGCATTAATTAACTGAACCATAGGATAATTTTGTAAAAGATTAAAACTTTCTTAGCTAAAAGCTCACTGTGTCTCCAGTACTATATCTTTCACACTGAAAAACAAAAACACAATAATTGGACAACTACGTTTTAAAATTAGGCGTAGGCCTGAAGCAGCCCCCTCTAAAGGTCTAAAGAGTATTCTAGTATTATCCAACATTTTCTTACAGCAGACATATACATAGAGGAACGAGTACTCACGTTCCGAGACCTAACTCCTCGATGACATTAAATATACCAATACGTGGAACATATATGGAACCCAAACACTTCTACAGGGTAGTTGTCAATAAAACCACTTATTTAAACGGACTGTATCTTAAAAAACATTTTGGTTGAGGGAAAGAAACAATATTCACCACGTTCATATCTACAATTATAAATTTTATTCGTGAAAGTCCAGGTATGAAATAGAATGCATCAGAACTATATTATACCAAATACTTATAATAGCTCATCTCTCGTATTGAGCGGCAAAGACCTGGGGAAAATGAATGTCAGCGTGCTGGATAATGTGAGAAGATTCAAAAGTGACCAGACAAGATTGTACTTTTAGTAGCTTCATTAAATTTAATGTATATGATCATTTGGAAATGGATATAATAGATTGTGCTTTTAACAGCATCTTTTAGCGATAAGCTTGATGCATGAGAACATTAGGAAGCTATAAAAATAAATCATGCTTTTAGTAGCTTCTTTTAGTGACAAACTTGTTGTATCTGAACATTTGGTAATGAATGCTACAATATTTCTTTGGAATATAGAA
>NW_013665658.1:501333-509254 GCF_000517525.1 Limulus polyphemus
TTACATAAATAGATCGTGCTTTTAGTAGCTTCTTTTAGTGACAAACTTGTATCAGAACATTTGGAAGTTACATAAATAGATCGTGCTTTTAGTAGCTTCTTTTAGTGACAAACTTGTATCAGAACATTTGGAAGTGACATAGATAAATCGTGCTGTTAGTAGCTTCTTTTAGTGACAAACTTGTTGTATCAGAACATTTGGTAGTGAGATCATGCTTGAATTAGCTTTATTCAGCTTATCATCTGAATAATCTGATTGAAAAAATTAAAGCCTATTCATCACATCCAGCGAGAAATTTGATTTCTTAAAATTGATTTCTGATATTAATTTACTCAACAAAATGTTGTTTTAGCACAAAGTTACACAATGCATTCTGTCCATCCGAACTCCAGATGTTAGTGTTTAAGTCCGTAAAAATGATCGTTGACTTATCGCTAGACATTAATAAAATGGCTGACTGTTTAATGAATAATTTAATAATAATAATAATAATAATAATTTAATAATTTAATCTATACCTTTTTGGAGGAAATTTCATTCTGTTTCATAAATATTGCATTTACTGAACATTGGGAAGTTTGAAAATGTTTTTTTTACTTTAGAACAAAAATAGGCCGGAAAAGGCTAAATTCTCATGAGCTAAATCTTTTCTTTACACGGGTGTTTAATTTGGTGCAGGAAAAGTCGTCTCATAATTGTCAAGAAAAATCTATTTGATGACCCAATCATTATGAGTCTGTTTTTGGTGAGATAGCGGTTTATTAACAATTAAGGTAATAGTTATATCTTTGTTTATCATACTATAGTTTTTTTAATGAAATTGAAAACTAGTATTTTATATACTTTAAAAACTGTTGCATTCTATTTAATTGCAAAAAGAAAAGAAAATCCGATTAGTATAGAAACATTATTTAGAAAAAAAGATTCATTGTTTCAGTTTCCCTAGTGGGTTAACGTTAATTATTACGGACTTAAAACTCTAACTTTCGGGGTTCGATCCTTTTTGGTGAAAAAAAGAATTAAATAGTCCAATATGTAGTTTGCGCTAAAAATAACAAACAAACAATTGTTATTTTCGATTAGTGCGAAGAGCTACCCAAGAGTTATCTGCAACAAGTAATCTTTCACTTGGAAAGTATATATTAGAGCCAACCACAATCCACTCTGAGGCTACTCTTATAGCGCATCCACGGACCGCATTTCTACGGGAATAGGGAGCAAGCTGTGCACCCTAGTATCCACAGCCAGAGCACGCAAATTACTAGGCCACGGACCGTCATTAGAAAAAAGGATTAAAGATGCTGAAATGATACAAACATCTTTGGGGGTGTATACATTTATAACCACAAGAAACTCTTGCTGAATGGGTCAGCAGAGGTATGTCTGGAGACACCTGAAGTTCTGTATTCATTCAATTAATTAACAAATACTCATTAAATCACTAGTTATGTGGAGCCACTCGACTGCATTTTTTTTTCAATGAGTCTGTTTTTCTTGTCAGAGAATACTGTCTTGATTTGGTTGAAGTTATTAACTATTCTCGAAAATCCTATATATGGTATGAACGAAAGACTCTTAAACACATGGTTATCTGGTTTAGTGATTAGTTATAAACATTTTTGGGGCATTCCCGTTGATTGGAACTAGTATCCCTGAAAAACGCACGGTTGTCTTTCTTTCGATGAACACATTAAATATGATCTGTGATCGCTGTTAAATAAGTCTTTCAAACAAATAAGAGTATTTCACTGGGTGTATTTATTAGATATCTACTGATAGTGTCCAATAGGTCAGGGGTAAGTTCTAACCTCGAGGTGCACAGAGCGAAGACAGTCTATAGAGTAGCTTTGAGATGAAACAATAAAATTAATGGTTTTCTTATAGAGTAAATGCGATTTATTGTCTTGTGGTTCTTTGTGGTAATGTAACACTTTATTGACTTGTAGCTCTTTGTGGTAATGTAGCACTTTATTGACTTGGATCCACAAGTCAATAAAGTGCTACATTAACACAAAGCGCCACAGGTCAATAATGTGTTACATTACCACAAAGAACAACAACTCAATAAAGTGCTACTTTACCACAAAGAACCACAAGTCAATAAAGTGTTACATTACCACAAAAACTACAAGTCAATAAAGTGCTACATTACCACAAATATCCACGAGTCAATAAATTGCTACATTACAACAAAGCATCACAAGTCAATTATGTGTTACATTACCTCAAAGAACAAAAGTCAATAAAGTACTACATTACCACAAAGAACCAAAAGGCAACAAAGCACCACAAGTCAATAAAGTGTTACATTACCACAAAGAACCAAAAGGCAACAAAGCACCACAATCAAAAAAGTGTTATATTACCACAAAACACTACAAGTCAATAAAGGGCTACATTACCCAAAAAAATCAAAAGGCAACAAAGCACCACAAGTCAATAAATTCTACATTACCACAAATCATCAAAGTGCTACATTACCACAAAGATCCACAAGTGAATAAAGTGCTACATTACCACAAAGAACCAAACGTCAATAAAGTGTTACATTACCATAAAAACCACAAGTGAATAAAGTGCTACATTACCACAAAGAACCACAAGTGAATAAAGTGCTATATTACCACAAAGCACCAGAAGTAAATAATGTGTTACATTACCACAAAGAACCACAGGTCAATAAAGTGCTACATTACCACAAAAACCACAAGTGAATGAAGTGTTACATTACCACAAAGCACCATTTGTGGTCTTTGTGGTAATGTAACACTTTCTTGACGTTTGGTGCTTTGTGTTAATGTAGCATTTTATTGTCTTGTGGTACTTTGCGATAATGTAGCACTTTATTGACTTGTGGTGCTTGTTGCCTTTTGGTTCTTTGTGATAATACGGCACTTTATTGACTTGTGGTTTTTGTGGCAATGTAGCACTTTATTGACTTGCAGTGCTTTGTGGTAATGTAGCAATTTATTGATTTGTGTTTTTTTGTGGTAATGTAGCAATTTATTGATTTGTGTTTCTTTGTGGCAATGTAGCAATTTATAGACTTGTGTTTTTTTTTTGTTAATGTAGCCCTTTATTGACTTGTGGTGTTTTGTGGTAATGTAACACTTTATTGATTGTGGTGCTTTGTTGCCTTTTGGTTTTTGTTGGTAATGTAGTACTTTATTGACTTGTGGTGTTTTGTTGCCTTTTGGTTTTTTGAGGTAATGTAGCAGTTTATTCACTTGTGGTTCTTTGTGGTAATGTAGCACTTTATTGACTTGTGGTGCTTTGTTGCCTTTCGATTCTTTGTGGTAATGTAGTACTTTAATGTGGATGTATATATTAGCTATATCCTATAATAGTGTTGAAGTAATAAGGTTCTTTGAAATACACGAATGTATTTTACTAGGTTTATTTATTAATTCTCCCATGAAATTACTGCCAAATGAATACAGACCTCTCAAACAAACAACTTTCTTGTTCCGGGCACATTTATTAAACCTCTTAATAAAAGAATAAATCTGGTTTTTTAGACACAAGAATGTCTTATTATAAGTGCATTCAATATCTCTCTTCTGGAATTTTAATCAGATAAATATAGGTATATAACACTAATTGTGCATGTATCTATCTTATATTATGTGGAATGAATACTAGTCTCTCATAAGTAAAATAATTTTTTCTTGTGTGCATTCATTTGCTCTCTTCTGGTATTCTTGAATAAATAAAGGTTTCTTGCACCCCTGATTTTTTTTAAGTATTTGTCAACTGTCTTATGGAATTATTGTTGATTAACTACAGTGCCTGAGATACCGGCTTATAAGATACATGCAAGTTTTTTATCGTTTTGAGATAGATATTTTTATTGTTCTGAGATAGAGGTTTTTATTGTTCTAAGATAAAGTTTTTTATTGTTCTAAGATAAAGGTTTTATTGTTCTAAGATAGAGGTTTTTATTGTTCTAAGATAAAGGTTTTATTTTTCTAAGATAGAGGTTTTTATGGTTCTGAGATAGAGGTTTTTATTGTTCTAAGATAAAGGATTTATTGTTCTGAGATAGAGGTTTTATTGTTCTGAGATAGTGTTTTTTTATTGTTCTAGGATAGAGGTTTTTATTGTTCTAAGATAAAGGTTTTATTGTTCTGAGATAGAAGTTTTATTGTTCTGAGATAGAGGTTTTATTGTTCTGAGATAGAGGTTTTATTGTTCTGAGATAAAGGTTTCATTGTTCTGAGATAGAAGTTTTATTGTTCTGAGATAGAGGTTTTAATGTTCTAAGATAAAGGTTTTATTGTTCTCAGATAGAAGTTTTATTGTTCTGAGATAAAGGTTTTATTGTTCTGAGATAGAAGTTTTATTGTTCTGAGATAGAGGTTTTATTCTTCAGAGGTAAAGGTTTTTATTTTTCTTAGGTAGAGGTTTTTATTCTTCAGAGGTAAAGGTTTTTATTTTTCTTAGGTAGAGGTTTTTATTCTTCTCAGATACAGTTTTATTACGATTTTGGTGTATTGATAAATTCTTCTGAAGCTTATATAGAACAAATAAAGACCTCTCAAACATGTGATAGTTTTTCTGGGTGTATTTATAAACTATCTTCAGGGATTTCTGAAAACAAGTCTCTCTTATACATGACTAACTTCTAATATGTATATTTATTAATTACTCTGGTATTCATCTAAAAAAAATAAAAAAGCCATGACTGTTCCCTTTTTTGCTTTATTCGTTAATTCCCTTCTGACATTCCTGTCAAATAAATAAACAGTTATTCTAGACATTCGAACAAATAGTACACATTTCTGAAATACATGATCGTCTTGTCCTAAATGCCTACTGGGATTCCTATCGAAAAACACAAATCTTTCAAATACATGAGCGTCTTGTCCTAAATGCCTACTGGGATTCCTATCGAAAAACACAAATCTTTCAAATACATGATTTTCAGATAAACGAATATTCACAAATTCTACTCCAGTTTTTACAAGCGAGTATTTAATTAGTTTTTGGTGTACTAATAGGTTTTCCCCGAAGTTCATGACAATATGTCGATAGAATACAATTCTCTGAAATGTATGATTGTCTTTTTCTGGGTTTATTCGTCAATTCTCTATCAGATTTCATCTGGAATGAATGCATGTGATTGTCGTTTAACGGTTCCATCTATCAATTCTTGTGGAATTTTTGTCAATTGAATATTACTTTTTGAAACAAGTTATTATATAGTACTGGGTGAATTTATGAATACTAGCCTAGAATTAATCTGGAATGAATACAGATATCTTAAATACGCGATTGTTTTGTTTTAAATATGCTTCTTACTTTTTTGTGTGTGAATTCTGGTCAGAGGAATATATATCACTCAAAGATATGTTTTCCTATTCTGAACGTATTTATGATTGTCTTTTAATTCCTAGCATAAGAAATCAGTCAAAATTAGGGGTAGTTAACCTGATATACCGCTCCGTTGGGGTGTCGGGTCCACCAAACTTTTTACAGTTCTTTTGGAGTCCACCGAAAGGAAGGTATTTCCTTATGTGTCCACCATAGAGCGTGATATTTCCTCTGAGTGCCATCAGAGGGTGTGATATATCTTTTTAAGACAACCAGAAGGTGCGATAATACAACAATATGATCACATAAATTGATTGTAATGTAAATCACGTATTTTGAATATGACATAAATCTGTATCGTTTTACATTGTTATCCATATACCAGTTTAACCTACAATTTAATCTAAGTAACCCTGAGAAGGACTATTTTCTATGCTTAATTTAACTCGTATCATACAAACTAAAGACAATGTAGTACGTTTAAAGAAAACTAGTTTTATATTCGGCAGATTTTTTCCCGTAGAATTTGTGATTCACTTAATAATACAAACAGAAAACGATAGGCTTATATTAGATTGTTGATACGTCTGTTCAGTAGATTCAAGCTCTAAGTCACAAAGAACTCATATAACATTCTTCCAACTTATAAATATTTGTATTTTGTAGTAGAAACTTTGATGTAAAATTAATTCATCTGCTTCGAAAACATCACCGACGATCTGATCCTTAAATGCTACACATTGATACTAAACATGTAGGGACATTTGATCTATCGAGTGTACTTGGGACAAGAGTTGTAGTCCAAAGAACGTAGGGACGCTACTCGTAGTTATAGTTTATTTTAAAACATGGTAAATGTACATGATCCATGTATTTCAAATGAGATTATTTGTTACACAGAGAACAAGCATTCACGACTTTTAACATTATTTAACATTTTATCTATATGTTTCTAGATATAGCAAAATTAACCTTTAAATCTATAATCTGAATTAAAGGTTACTGTTCAACCACATAGTTAATCAAATATTTACTTGTTTAAATTGACTTTAGTGATTTAATACAACATTTTATACATCTGTGTGGAATGGCATCTACCTAGGTTCCATGATTCGTTTATATGTGTGTAGAATGCATTACAAATCCACGCGACAGAACAAAACTTAAAAAATCAAGTTTTTGTTCTTCATAATTCAAGCATATCTAACATTGCTTACATTGAACTGTGATTGTTTTGATCGGGTGTGTATATCAGCTTCCCCTTGCGTTTGTTTTATATGAATAAGATGAATACAGGTCTTTCAAATACTTCATTGTATATTCGGGTTACATTCCTTAAAACCAGATTTTTCCAACCAAACAAGTGTTTAACTAATTTGAGGTGTATTTATTAACTATTAACTGGAACATGTCTCGAATAAGCATCGTTTTGCCAAACTCATGATTTTTGATGTAATAAAAAACTATTCTGAAATGTCTGTTAAACGAATGCAAATCTGTTAGACATATTACTGCCTTGAGAGTCTGGTGATGGCTTGAATGGATAACGAAGAAAACTTTATTATAGATGTACAACGCAAATTAAATGAAGCTGTCTTAATTGAACAAAACAGTCCTACTCTAAACCAACACCCCGGGGGGTACCAAAATACCTTTACTAAGTAGTTAAGCAATCTCCAGTCATGTGACCTCTTTGTTCCATCTTGTATGCATATTCCTGTGTCTATGTAAATTCCTTATATCTGATGATGAAATAATTTTGTCGAAACGTTGTACATTTACAATAATATTTTGTTCATTACCCGTTCAAAATGTCTCCAAACTTTTATTTTTTCAAAATTGTGTTCTTCGTCATCAAATTTCATTGCCTTATTTTAGATCTCCAATAAGTCTTTTCTGAAATTCTTATAATATTAAAAAAGGTTTTTCAAACTCATTTTCGCTTTATTCTAAGTATACCTTTAAACTATGTTATGAAATTCCTGTTTAAAGAATACAGTGTCAAAAATACAGTTTTATTTTTTGGGTGTATTTAATAACTCTCTTTGGAGATCCCGTGTAACCAATTCAGCTTTTTTAGACATGTTCCGTCTTATTCTGGATATATTTATTAAATCTACTCTGGATTCTCCACATGTGGAATGTTTTTGGTTCTCTAAACACGGTGTTATGTTCTTCCGGATATAGTTATTAACTCTGCTTTGGATATTCTACTTGTTGAATGGTTTTTGGCTCCCTAAACACAGTTTTGTCTTGTTCTGAGTGTACTTATTAATTCTGTTCTTGAGTTCTTGTAGTATTACCAGGGTTATGTCTTGTTCTGAGTGTATTTATTAAGTCTGTTCTTGAGTTCTTGTAGTATTACCAGGGTTTTGTCTTGTTCTGAGTGTATTTATTAAGTCTGATCTTGAGTTCTTGTAGTTTTATCACAGTTTTGTCTTGTTCTGAGTGTATTTATTAAGTCTGATCTTGAGTTCTTGTAGTTTTATCAGGGTTTTGTCTTGTTTTGAGTGTATTTATTAAGTCTGATCTTGAATTATTGTAGTTTTATCACAATTTTGTCTTGTTTTGAGTGTACTTATTAAGTCTGTACTTGAGTTCTTGCAGT
>NW_013665658.1:510254-517917 GCF_000517525.1 Limulus polyphemus
GTCTGATCTTGAGTTCTTGTAGTTTTATCAGGGTTTTTGTCTTGTTTTGAGTGTACTTATTAAGTCTGTACTTGAGTTCTTGCAGTTTTATCAGGGTTTTGTCTTGTTCTGAGTGTATTTATTAAGTCTGATCTTGAATTATTGTAGTTTTATCACAGTTTTGTCTTGTTCTGAGTGTACTTATTAAGTCTGTACTTGAGTTCTTGTAGTATTACCAGGGTTTTGTCTTGTTCTGAGTGTGTTTATTAAGTCTGATCTTGAGTTCGTGTAGTTTTATCACAGTTTTGTCTTGTTCTGAGTGTACTTATTAAGTCTGTTCTTGAGTTCTTGTAGTATTACCAGGGTTTTGTCTTGTTCTGAGTGTATTTATTAAGTCTGATCTTGAGTTCTTGTAGTTTTATCACAGTACAATGAATACATTACTGTCAAGCATATGATCGTTTTATTCTGCATGTGTTTATTTACACTATCCTATAATTCCTGTAGAAAGAATACAGTTGTGTTTATTATAAATCATATTATTAATTTTTTCAACTTCTTACGTACTGTCTCACAAACACACGACTACTCTTGTTGTTAACCCTGAAATTCCTTTAGATTACTTACAACAGTGCTGCAGAGTTCGTCCAATTTGCACACAATGTTCATTGAGTTGGTAGTTAACTTCTAGCAAACTTGAATTTTGTAATATCTATCATATTGTACTATCTGTAGACTGATGAAATAAAAAATGTGCTATTGAGAAGGATTTTGTATACTATGTTTAACTCATTAACAAAATCAAAATAATACGCTTCGTGAAAGCAAATTTAATGTCTTCATGTTTCACTTCGAGAAAAATCCTTTAGAACACAATAAAATTAACTGATTTTGTTTCGATTATTCACACAAGGCTGCAAAAAAGACTATTTTAGCTTGTTGTTCATAATTACCCAATGATAGGCTAGAGGGAAGACAGCTAGTCAATAATGCCCACCGCCAACTCTTGGATACTCTAATAGCATGTGCAATTAGTATGTTACTCTTGTAAAACACCCACGAGCCAAAAGTGCGGAGCGACAGTTTGTAAATGGGACACGAACCATGAACCCTAGAATTCACCGTCTGGCACAATAACTACTCGACCACGTCCAGACCAGATTCTTAAATATTTGGTGATATTATTGTGGCGTCTCGTTTTAGTCTTATTTAAATAATGAAGTATATATATATATATACATATATAAAAGACATCTCCATATGAAGCAGTATTCCAGTAGATGAAATGATGCTTCACATATGTCTGGTATTTACAGTGAGTTACTTCATATTTGATGTGGTGTTTCGTACAATTAATGATCTGAAAAGATTTACTGGTACATCTAATGAATAGTTCTGAATAGTGCAAGTTATTCGTTTAATGTAATTTATTACGCTACTTCCTGATTAGAGAAAAGTTGTTGATTAGTTTCATCTGTGTCAAACTCTTTCGGATGGTTTCAGAAAATGTCATTCTTGATCATTTACACACGTTTCTGTTTGAAACGTTACGTGACTTCTAAAATCCCAGTTACTTCTCTCGTTTGTAAATCAAGAAAATCAAATATTTTCATGAAATGAAGAATTTATAGTTCACCCTTGAATACTGATTTATGTTTTCGCAAAAAGTAACAGACACATACACACACACACACTCTCTCTTTTTCGCCAGTTTATTTTATCACCATCCGTTTTCCCTTTTTTTTCTAATTAATGCCAAATTCCTTACAAGCTCCCGCATAGAAAGCTATCTTTTCTAACGTTAGTAAACGCATTGAAACCAATAAAATACTAATTGTACAATTAATCAACAATCTTTAAAAGAAAAGTGGGAGAGAAGCCAAACCGTCAAAACTTCATCCTACAGGTTAACTAATCAGATAATTCTATACATTAGTTGGATCATTAGGTCTTTATACATGGCAAAGATAAGTCTTTTCCGATAATAGTTGAATCTGCTTTAAATGCACCGATTTGAGAATTTTTTTTTCTATATCTTAGTAAATGTTGCTCATTTAATGTTCATATCTTTATATATTGTAGAAATTGCTCGTAGAAAGAGATCTATTTTTTTCCTGTTTAAATCCTAGCAGGTACTTTCGGAAACTGTTATCAAGTTTCAAAGAATTTTATACATTCGTGTATTCGGATTAAAAAATTAGCTTTTGTTTTAATACTTAGCGATTAGATAAAAAATAACAAAAGTTTCACAGCAAATTAGGAACAAAATATAATTACCTTGTCAGCATGTTACTTGATCAGGAAATTTCAACTTCTAAATTAGATTACCAAATATATTTATTACGAGGTTCTGATGATGATTTAAACTGTTATCAGACATAAACTGATCCAAGATCCAAAAGCTAATTATCAGTTTGGAAGACTTGCGTGATCAAACAAACTGTTGTCGGACGGCAAGATTCGAGTGAACAAAGTATTCAGTGACAATTTGTCGTTTTCTAGAACAAAACTAAAGTTTTCGAAGTGGATTGATATTAGTTAATGCTAAAAAAGTACCTAAAAAACTATGAAAAAAATGCTTAGTTCTTTTCATAATACGCCACTTCAGTTACGTAATAGAGCTGACGGACAGGTTCGTCTGTTCAAAGCCCGGCATGGCCAGGTGGTTAGGGCACTCGACTCACAATCTGAGGGTCGCGGGTTCGAATCCCCGTCACACCAAACATGCTCGCCCTTTCAGCCGTGGGGGCGTTATAATGTGACGGTCAATCTAACTATTCGTTGGTAAAAGAGTAGCCCAAGAGTTGGCGGTGGGTGGTGATGACTAGCTGCCTTCCTTCTAGTCTTACACTGCTAAATTAGGGACGGCTAGCGTAGATAGCCCTCGTGTAGCTTTGTGCGAAATTCAAAACAAACAAACAAGCAATCGTCTGTTCATGAAGTAGATTAATATAGATTATTTCAATAAAATATTTATGTATTCGATAATTCTCTTTGGAAATCATGGATATAAAAATAACCATAAGGTTATTTTCTAAAGAGTAAATACTTCTGTTCTGTGGAATTCTGGTATCAAATCACTCTTTCACGTATCGGATTCAGTCCCTTTTGCTGACTGCTTTCTTAAAGGAACAAACACCGTACGAGTTTTGATTTGATTTTAGCGTCATATTTTATGGCAGATTAAACACTTTGAATTGATTTCTTTTTCATTTTCCGTGTTTAGGGATGATAAAAACGAGAACACATGTCCTATTACCGTTATCAAAGTCCACAGACATGGCGAGTCCCACAGAGAGGCCAGAAAAATACGTTAAAAGAACTGATCTGGAATTCAGTGGTTGTAAATATTCATCCGTGTATACGACATCTTCAGTTCGTCGAAGCGTATTCTAATTGAAATTGCTTAGTGCATTTATCAGTTTTATGTATTATCAGGATATGTTTACTAACAATGTCATACTGAACGAAAACCTGAATCACTTCGACAGCTATGCAACGACCTTCATGTCAAAAAGAACCAGTTATTTCTACTACATGTGCTAGGTATGTAGAACTGTTGATATCTGTTTACCTGTCTGTCTATCTATTTATATAAAAGCAACTTTTTCAGGTATATCACATACTTCCATGTATAAAACCATCTCTTATATTTAGAATTAGTAATTTGTAGAATGAATAACATCATTGCATTTGGATCGTAATAGGTGAAAATAGTTTCTTTGTCTAAGCGCAAAGCCACACAATGGCCTCTGTGAGCTTTGCCCGCCAAGGAGCACCGATACCCAGTTTTCTGCGTTAAAGCCATCAAAGGTTAATGTTAGGCTACTGTGTGTATGTGTGTGTGTATATGGGTGGGGGAGCTTAACGTTGATCCACTGGGGTATGGTTGGGGACCTGAGAATAGTAATTTCGATCCCAGCAGGTGGAAATAGTCGTTTGTAGAATTAAATATATTATTTTATTTATATCATAGCAGGTGGAAAATGTAATTTATAGAACGAAGAACATAATTGAATTCGGACTGTAGCAGGTAGAAATAGTAACTTGTAGGATTAAGAGTATCATTACCTTATGATTCAAAATGATAAAACCCTTATAACTCAAGCGCCTCGAAGGGTGGACCTTTAATCTTCAGGGGCAAACTGATCGTGGCTGATAGAAATAGTAAATCGAATAATTAAATATTTGGTAAAAACACGTTACATTAAGTTAACCAAAAGACAGAAATATTGGGTCCGACTGTGAAAATGTTTACCTCAGTAACTAATAGACATAAGTTTGGAGCCTCATTTTAATCTATACAACATTTCTTTTTACATTTAATAAATAATCTATTTTATTGAACTTTGAGCTAAGTTTTGAAACCATGTAAAGAAGAATGTGTTTCAGACACCGTTTCGTTCCGATCTCTTTGTGGAAAAAATTTATCTCATCCAGCTGTTGACAAAGAGGAATACTATTCGTAAACATTTTCGATTTCTTTCACCACTTACATAGAGGAGCAGACAAATGTACAATGTAGTACTTACACAAAGACTGATATGTATGTATGTATATATATATATATATATATATATACATGAAAAGCAGAATCAGAAAAGTCACGCGAAGGCCCTGTTCAGCTGAGCTGGCTGCAGAAAAACCCGATTCACTGAACACTTGTAACTATAGAAATCAGCACGTGACGTGAGGCCTCTAACGCTCTTCAATGGCTTACTGCGTCAGGTTAAAACAGCGGCAGTTATTAGTGACGTACGTGTATAAAATCCTAATACCAAGCTTGCTGTGCCATTAAACCGTGCTTATGTTTCACATTCTTTGTTAATTCAGATTGTACGTGAATTGATGAAGCCGGGTGTTTTAAAAGATGGAGAAATAGTTTAAGAAATGGCAGTGGAGAATGTAGATTAATTCCTTTAGTGCTGAGAAACATCACGAAAATAAGGCTTGAATCATTTACATAAAAGGATTTAGAGATGAAAGAAAAAACTTCAAAAATGTCATAACGTTTTTTCTTGTAAAGTAAAAACAGTGGTAATGTCGTTTAACGTTGTGTTCTTCCCATTAAAACCAAGAAACGTCACCTTAGTTTCGTAAGTGGACTTAAAACATTTAAAAGATATGTGAAATATAACCAAAAAGTTTAAATTGCATGCCATCTAATATAAGATGTTTCAGGCTAAAGACATGTGGATTCAATGGCTCACTTTTAGGACCGCGTTTTGCTCTACCTCTTGAAATATGTAGCAAGTAGATTGGAAATTAATTACAGAAAGAAAAACATAGAAACTAAATGTGTAGCTTACTACATTGTCCACGAGTGTAACCAAGCATAGAATATTAACTACGAGCCCAGCATACGTAGGTACTTATAGTGCAGACCAGATCTGAATACATTATCGTATCATCTCTTTACAAGCTAGGTGACCTTCATAGTGATTGGTGTATATTGTGCATTAGGTTGCTATGGGAGAATAAATGTTACTTATAAAACCTGTGTGATTGGTTTTTTTTCTTCTACAATGTGCATAATTTCAAGTACTTTTAAAAATAGCAGCACAATTGGACAAATTCATGAATAAAGTGTTGAGGCTAAATCTCGAACAAAAATACTGAGTTTAAAATCTTTAAAATGTTCACATTGTCATTTTGAAAGATTATAGAATGAAACAAAATATTCAAGTATTAAACATAATATTCAAGTTACAGGATTTTTGTTACATATTTCAACTTTTAAGAATATACGAACTTCCAACTTCAAGCTAAAAAAAAAAGGTTTAAATTTTAAGTTTACAATTATGACATGTTTTTTAAATCCTTTTAAGTGCTTCGCTGTCTACAGTTACATTATATTTGTATTTTTTTTATCGTTTGATCGCACACTTTTCCATGATATATTTCCGTCTGTAATTTTCAGTTTAACATGAATCTACATTAGTTTGATTGTTACTCCGTGTCTGTGTTGTAATTTCCAGTATAATATAAATTTACATTAGTTTGACTGTTTCTCCGTGTCTGTGTTGTAATTTCCAGTTTAACATGAATGTACATTAGTTTGATTGTTACTCCGTGTCTGTTCTGTAATTTCCAGTATAATATAAATTTACATTAGTTTGACTGTTTCTCCGTGTCTGTGTTGTAACTTCCAGTTTAATCACACCACTTCTTCTTAGTTTGATTGTTACTCCGTGTCTGTGTTGTAATTTCCAGTATAATATAAATTTACATTAGTTTGACTGTTTCTCCGTGTCTGTGTTGTAACTTCCAGTATAATATAAATTTACATTAGTTTGACTGTTTCTCCGTGTCTGTGTTGTAACTTCCAGTTTAATCACACCACTTCTTCTTAGTTTGATTGTTACTATATGACTGTGTTTTAAAGGGCAAAAAGTTTAATATTTTTCAGATAAACAATTAATAGTTAAGGCGCTACTATAGATCTAAAATACTTAATGTGTGGCTAAATAAAGTTAATCATACAGAGAACGCCAAAGTGTCAAATTTCCATCTATCCGGCTGACTAATGTCAACCATCCACTATTCAGACCACCACAGAATGTCAAAATGCCAACAGTTCAGCTGATTAAGACCAGCTATCCACTCTACAGAGCAACTTACAGTGTCAAAATTCCATCTATCCGGCTGACTAATGTCAACCATCCACTATTCAGACCACCACAGAATGTCAAAATTCCAACAGTTCAGCTGATTAAGACCAGCTATCCACTCTACAGAGCAACTTACAGTGTCAAATTACCATCTATCTAGTTGATTGAGGTCCGCTTTCTACTATAAAGAGCATCAGAGAATGCCAAAATACCATTCGTTCGGCTGATTAATAAGGTCAACTATTTACTATAAACTACCGTAGAGTGTCAAAATACCATCCATCCAGGTGATTAAGGTCAATAATCCCCTATACAGAACAACCCTGAGTGACAAAATATGTCAAAATACCATTTGTCCAGTTGACTAAGGTCAAACATCTTCCACTAGACAGAGTGCAGTAGAATGACAAAATAGTGTGACCAGCTGAATAATGTCAACCATTTACCATTATATAGATACCTAGTAGAGTATCAGAACACTTCATGTTCACCCGAATAAGGTGAGTAATCTAAACCGTAGAGTGTGAAAATATCCAAAACCCGTAGATATCCAAAATTCTCTCGGGTTAGCTACACCCATTTCCGATTCGTGGTCTTTAAAAGAAGGAAACATACAAACACGTAATACTGTATTACCAGTGAGTTATCAGTGATACTAAAAATACAAAAACCTAAATGAACCACCCGATGTTTAATGTAATACATATTAAGTGGTTAGAAGTGTTAAAATAACAGTCAAATCCCATTGTTCGACCACACAGGAGAAGCCAAAGTGTTGGCTGTTGTCGACTAGCTAACAGAGATAGCTCTTATGTAGCTCTGCGCGAATATCATAACAAATATATAAAAGTAATGTCATATTATTATTATAGTTCTGTCTCGCTTATCTATATATATAAATGAGAAAGTTTGTTTATTTGTTTATTTTGTTCGCTATAGGAAACCAAACGGTTGAACTTACAAATTTTAAAATAATTCTATAATAACCAGTTTTTACAAGAAATTTGATGATGCTGTTTATATCTCTTACGTAGCTCTGCGCGAATATCATAACAAATATATAAAAGTAGTTT
>NW_013665658.1:517927-525220 GCF_000517525.1 Limulus polyphemus
AAACTACTTTTATATATTTGTTATGATATTCGCGCAGAGCTACGTAAGAGATATAAACAGCATCATCAAATTTCTTGTAAAAACTGGTTATTATAGAATTATTTTAAAATTTGTAAGTTCAACCGTTTGGTTTCCTATAGCGAACAAAATAAACAAATAAACGAACTTTCTCATTTATATATATATATATAAAGAATTACTTTAAGTGAGAGTTCAGTATTTACACACACGTGCACACCAGTAACTGTATGGAATATTGGTTTCTTTCTACATAAATGAAATTATACGAGTGATATAAGATAAATTATAGATAAGAAATGAAGGATGTGTAGATAAACCATTAACTCATAGAAACTATCTTATACAATTTATATATAAAAGGTTAACTTGCCGCTCTCGTTTATTTTCAGTTATACTTAAGGGATAGATATTACATTATTCATCATAACTGTAGACATTTACTGATATACTAATTTCATTTTCAAATGTTGGAATATTATTTATAACTACAGGGGAAGTAATTCCTTCAAGTGCTTCTGTAATATCATTCAGATGTTCTGGTCAATTATTATTACTAACTAGTTCTGTATTGTAATGTAAATATGCTGATATATAATACATAAAACATTCTTCATCTTTATTCTGAATACTTATCACTTCTATACTTACTATGACCCATCCAGATCATCTTGTTTCAAAGTCAGTCACTTCTATACTTACTATGACCCATCCAGATCATCTTGTTTCAAAGTCAGTCAATTTTGTTAAAAGATTTTAACAGCTTCTCTATGATAATCTTCCAAATTAGTCGAGTTTATAATTATTTCATTTTTATGTTTGAATGAACATTTTTCTGTTTCTTCTCGCCTTCAATAAACACAATGCAATTTAATGTTAACTTTTAAATTCGTTTTGTGTCTTAATTCATCAATTTTATGAAGAACGATAATTTTCAAGTTGAACAAATATTCTTGAACATCGATATATAAATATCCACATTAACAATTAGATAAATTTTCAAACGTTTTTTGTAAGCTGTTTCTATTTCTTGAATAGCCTCATTTTCCTCTAATGCTTTCTTGTGCTCTTTACTTTCAACATGAGATAGTTTGTAACATTTTCAATATAAATTACAATTTCTTTTTTTTCTTCGTTTCTTTAATTTTTGCAAAGAGGTCATTATCAAATATTTAATATTTCCTTTGAATTTCAACCATAAGAAACTTTATTTAATCATCTTTTGTAAGTTTAGAATTATGATAATATTCCCGATAAACTCTTTCAATTCTATTGAAGCTTTAGATCGAAGTACTCACTCCATTTATTATAGACTAACTTTATTAGGAAACAAACTTATTAATATAGACTTAATTATTTTCTCCATTTTCTAGTATATGTAGAAAGTTTCTTGTGTTCTTCGAGATATGACTTAACAACTTTTATTTCACATTTACATTCCACTTTATAATATCTTTCATTTGTAGTTTTATTATAATAATCATTAACACATTTTTTACATTTAAAGTTATGAACATCACTATCATTTCCATTCTTATGAAATTCAAATTATTTATCTTCTTTGTACATAGTACACATTTTAAATTTTATTTAATATCTTTCTTTGAATGGAGCATACCCTGTATTTTCCAAATGTGTTTTAATAATTTTTCACCACATTCACATTCCCCTTTTTGAGATCTTTCATTTTTAGTTTTATTATGATGATCACTAACACATTTTTACTTCAAGATCTAGACCATCTTTGGTTTTATTATTTTTATTAATTTGTTGAGAGCTTTTTCAACTTAACAAAGAACACAATTTTTGCTTTCTTACTTTTATTTACATAATTAATAAAAAAGAAGAATACTTTGATGAGTTTCAACAACTTTTGGAAACCAGAGTTATGTTGTATATGCTAAAGATTGGCAGTTGGTGATAATGATATGTTATCATTATTAAATAACTTAAGCAATAAAACTTATTTTAAAGTAAAATACAGAATGATTTACATTGATAAGTTAATAGAAATACTGTCGATAGGAGACATGTTTCATCATTTTGTATATTTCACATAGATAAAAAAAATATGTTATTTATATTATGCTAAACAGATCTGTGGCTATTTACAAATTCAAAATGCTATTAAAGAAATTAAATCAAACAAAATATATGGAAAACATCTATTAAATATTATGAGAAATTGAAATCTACAGAATCTTCTGATGAATGTAAAACGTTTTTATTGGATCCATTAATCGAAAACATCATAAATTAAAACAGTGTTTATAGTAACTGTTTAAATATATAAGTGGCCCACATACCACATACATCTTACATAAAATTAGGCCTTAATAAAACAGTTTCTAAATATATGAAAAATTTTTTGGATATCAAAAATAATACTTTAATGTTAAATAACAAGTCTGTATACCTAATCTTAGGTGAAAATAATAATACTTGGTTTAAAAAAATGTTGTAGAAGTATTGAAATATAGAAAGCTCTCTCTCAAGCTATTTAGGACAATATTGATACTAATAATAAACAAATGTTAAAAAATCTAGGGGCTAGAATCAAAGACTTCCTCCTTTAACGCAAGACCTCACACAATATTTATTAAAGAGTGTGGGTTGTACAAATTAATGTTAGAAATGGACTTAGCAAAGAAATTTACTAATTGGGTAACATCTGAATTATTACCGTCAATTTGAAAGACAGGTGAGTATAAGCTAGAACAAAACTATAAACATAAGATTAGAACACTTAAATAAGCAATCTCTTAATAAGGATATTACAATTAACAACATGAAGGACAGTAATCGTATAATGCAGAAACACGAAATAAGAATGAAGTACAAGCTTTGAGTAAAGTAAGATATGAATAAACAATAACAGAGTTTGTTAAAAGTGTAATACAAAAATTAGAATCTCAAGTTATTCCTCTAGAAGAAAAACGATAAAACGAGAAGACAACTTAAAGCACTAGAAGAATTGATTCATAACGTTGCAATACCTCAAGTTAAAATCCCAACTTAAATCAACAGATATCGAAGAATCAAAAACATATAGGGTAGATTTAGATGTAGGATTAGATATTTCATTTTTATAACAACAATAATTTGTATTTCCATCCGAACTGATTAATAAACCTGATTTAATTGAAAACATTATTGAAAATGCGGTAAGAGAATATAAGTCTTTAGCTGGTAATATAGGTAAAATGAACATTACAATTTGAATAGCTAAAAGTAAAAAATAAATATCAGAAAGGAAGAGAATCATTCGAATGAGAGAAAAATATTTTAAATAAATTGATAAATTTAAAGGAAGAGGCAATATGCCATATCAAATTATATATCGAAAAGTAAAAGTCTAGAGAAGTACATCTAAGGTTATAGAAATAAGAGATGAAGGATTAATCAATAATTTAGAGAAATTAACTTACGAATTAATAGTAGGAAACAAACCTAAAACGTTACACAATCAGATCATTGATTTATTACTCGCATTAGTTAAAGAAGAAGAGATAACAATTAATGAAGTGGAAGAATATTACAAAAGCTTTTAATATATTATAAATAAGTTTTGAAATAAAAATGGGATATAAAAAAATGCATCATTTAAGAAACAACGTTTCGCCACTGTCGTTCCCCAGTTTCAAGGTCAATGATTTTTAATAACCTTCAAATATTAAGAACGTGAGTAAGAATCAATAATGTTAAATATCTCTTTGAAGATTATAAAGTTTTGTTCAATGATGGAGATTATTCCACCTACGGGTCAGATTTGTTAGCAGCTGAGTTAAATAATATCAATACAGAAACTGTCTATTAAGATATACCAATTACGGAAGATTGTATCCAATACTTTTTTTCGACGTTTTGAAGCACGAATTCTATAACAATGTGACAAATTTGAAGTTTCATAAAGGTTGGAGACGGCTTGAATGGGTAATGAAGAAAAACTTTAATATAAGTTCAACATAACAGCAAATGTACAACGTTCGACAAGGTTTTGTCATCATCAGGTCTCCAAACATTATTAGTCTCAAAGTGGGTTCCTCGTCATCAAATTTGAACTTTGAGCTCTTCTGGCAATACAGAGAAACTCCAACAAAACCATATAGATTTTATTTCTTATTATATGAAAAAGAGAAAAGGAATAATGAATTTTTATAATAACAGTCTTGAAACTATTATAACTCTTTAATAATAATAAATAAGGTTTTATTTTCCATATGGTAATCTAAATAAACAAGCATCTCAGGGTCCTGTATATCCAACTGGAAACAGTTTTAAATTAACTAATGATGGTAATTATGATATTGAAAATAAAACACTAAATATGTTAAAGAAGCAACTGATAATGATGATGCAATTAATCTATCACTAATTAAAAAATATATTCATAGTAAAACTAAAATCGAGGACAAATCCATGAAAAAATATAAATATAAAAAAACGCTTTATATTTACCAAAAAGGATTGTTATTTGTCAATGACAATTTTGATACTGATAATAAAAACATAAAATAATATATGAGATTCAACACAAGAAATGATTTTAATGAAATATTAGAAACTAATTTAGAAAAATTTAAAACGAATAATAATGAAATTGCGAGAAAAATAAAATTTTGTAAAAAATAATTAATGATAGGAAACGATACGAGCAAACTTATACTTATAATGTCGGTGATCCTTGTGCAGAAAACAATACTACTACTAAATCTTATGTGTATAACGTAACTAGAAAATTTACATTATATGCCATTTGACTTTTAGTTAGTAATCTTTTTATTAATAGAACGACTAATTCTGATTTCATAGATGTGGATATCATGCTCAAAGAAGGCGTGGATTTGAAGATAGTTGTGGGAAGTGGTATACTAAAATTATTTTTTTATTTTAAATTGAAAATTGAGTAAAAATAAATACTTAGGGTCATTTTAAATTAATGAAAAATAGTTATTCATCAAAATGCTTATTCGTGCTTATAAAAATGATAAGATTTAGTTAATTACCACCAATAATAATATATTTGAAGGATCTCATTTATATTTTGAAATACAAAAATATATGGAAATACTCCAAAACATGATGAAGTATTGACAGATTATTTCCTTCTACGTACGAATATTATGTAATAATTATTTTGTTTTCACGATTTTTGTTAATATTTTCAGCCATTTTCACTAATTGTTAATTCATTGTTATGCTGGAATATCCAGATCTTTAACTATATTGATTAATTATTTTATGTTATCAAATAAAAATAGAATATGATGATGTGTCTATAAAAAAAAATGTGTCTTGAGTTAATAGGGTAATATGTAAATCATTTTTTTGTATTTCTTAAATTGTGTTAACAATTGCGAGTCTCTAAAAGGACACTTTAGTCAACTAATTCAAATAATGCAAAATATTAAAAAATACACCAAATAATAGACCATGTCTCCATGCCCTTAAGAGATTTGGAGGGCAGAGAAACGAGAAAAATTTATAATTTTCATTCTCGATGGGTTTTTGTTTAGCAATTTGTAGCTATTTTTAACTTCCTTTTGGCCATTTTTGCTGCTTTTGATGATGTTTAGTTATTTTTATGATTTTGTCCTATTTTTGGTGTTTTGGGTTATTTTGGTATTTTTAAAATGATAGATTTTTTTAATTCGCTTAGCTTTAAATGGGAGAGAAACTCACAAAATACACCACTATTATGATAATTTAGACTTCCATCATAAACCTGTTTAACTTTAGCTATCACTTGAGTGGGAGTGTTAATTAAATTAATCCATCTTTAACTAAAGTTTGGAGACGCCGTTTTGAGTTGATACCACGATTTATCAAATTATTGACGATTCTTGGTGTAAGATAATTTAGTTAACTGGCGAAGTAGCATATATAACTTGATGATTAGTATTCAAAAACTATTGCCTTTGGAAGATCCTGAAACCACGAATCTTCCACTGAAATACCTATTATATTTCTAAGATATTGTAGCTAATAATATTCTTTCAAAAAAAATACAAAAAAGAAATTATCAATACTTATCCATGTTTATCTGCCCATCTAATAGTATTTATATTAAAATGAAATAGCCAAAGACTTCGGAAGATAAATTTTTCTTCTTCGGGAAAAGTTGAGAATAAGTATTAAAAGTAAAGGTTATTTAACTGATCTTCAGTTCATGTTACTTCACTAAATTGATAGCTCATCTTTCCGCTCATTTGATATTCACCCAGAGAAAAAAAACTGAGCGCCTTTTCTGTGCAAAGGTTATCGAGTTTCTCAATTTTCAAAATTGTGTTACTAGGAATTTCGTTCATACATAGAATATAACAAGTAAAATATCTCAGAACTTATAAACGTTACTTGTTTCTTAAAATTGAATAAAATAAGAAAAATAATACTAATGATTATATACATATATATATGGACGTAAGAAAAAGAACTATATATTTATAGAACTTATTTGTCCTTTTGTTCTTTCAATTACAACTCTTATAAAGTACGCTGTAGAGTATAAAATATCTTCACTGTACAAAAACAAGAAATTTAACATAAAATTACGCTTAAAGCAAGATATCTAATCAAATTGAAACCATAAAATAATCCACCATTAAGTACAGCTATCCAAGTAAACTGTTATTACCCTTATTATGATAATAATACATGACTTTATCACTTGGGTACCTTCGATTTAAATGATATCTTCGGTCATCAACCCAGTAATATATCGTTATATATTTTAAACAACGTAGTGATCTTTTAATATTGCTTAAGAAAATTTTAAAACAACGTTTCATACAAACTTAATAAACTTTATTATCCTAGAAAACCTCACAAATAAAGGATAAAAACTACAATGAGTTTCGGTGATAGATCAACATCAGGTGCGACTTAATTAACCCCTCTAGAAAGGATTTTATACTAGTTACTACCTTTATTCCATCATATTAAAAAATACAAGTATAAAGAAAAAAGTTATCGTTAAATAAAAAAATTATGTAGGACTGGCTACTGAAATTGAAAAAAGGAACCAAACAAGGTAGGGTTGGAAGTGTATATATATATGTATATATACACCTGGAAAAAAGTTAAGCACCCCCGTGTTTTTTTCAAATGATTCAGATTCGACGTTCTTGTGACTGATTATAAATTACCATTCAATCTAAACGTGTTTATCAAATGAAATTATGCATTATTGGGCACAAGAAAACAAGATTATCACCGTAAAATAACAATTTTTAATTTACATATCATGACATCAAAATTTTCACGCTTAAAATTATC
>NW_013665658.1:526196-542891 GCF_000517525.1 Limulus polyphemus
CTATCTCAACTTAACATGGAGAATATAATCCCTACATTACTGGCTTCCCCACTGTGTCTATCGACAGCTTGGTGTTTGAATAAAATCTCAGGTTTTATCATTATACATTTCCTTTAGTTAACTTTATAATACAACATTTATGACTATTTTACAATAGAGTAACATTTAACAATTGGGAATTCTGGTTATTTTTTGTTTTGCCATTGAGGTAGCCAGTAATGTAGGGAATTTATTACCCATGTAAAGTCGAGACAACTTAGTTTGTTATGTCATCATTAGCTGGATCAATTGTATATGTTCAGTTCCATCCTTATCCTGTTTGGTTCCTTTTATTAGGTTCAGCAGCCAGCCCTACATAACATTTTTATTTAGCGATAATTTTTTTCCTTATACTTGTTTGTTTACTTTTTTATAAGATGACGTGCGTGAGTTACTAGGTTATAAAGTGTATTCTAAAGCTTTATAAATTTTGCATATAATAATAATAAGATAGGTAGCCAAAGATAGTGAAGACTGGTTTGCTTTATCAAATGATGATAGTATTATAGTTACTGTTCGAACTAGGTATGCGCTAGGCCTGTTGAAGAAAGATGATAATGAACAAAAATAAGACATTTCGGTTTTCGACTTTGGGACGCTCTGGATAGCTCAAAAGCGGCATATACACTGGAGATAGAGCAAATATGCCAGCTAGCTCTTCATATCTAGTTTCTGATGACCTGTAGGGAAGAAAATCCAGATGACTTTTGTATTGCTTTAATACGGGCGTCCGTGCCATCCATACATAGAGAGTGTTAGGGCAGTGTCCGATATATTAGAATTTCTTAAGTTGTTTACACATCTACGTGTGGTGTATCGGTGTTCTATACGAACACTTCCAAGTAAGACGCAATATATGCTGTAATGGAAAATTTGAATACAATAGATAGCTTTTATACCTTGGATTTAAACTTAGATGTAAAAGAACTACTGAGTTTATACTTTCAAATATTTGTTTCATTCTAGAGACTGTTTTCACCTTCAACGAAGGAATGTTGTCAGGTGCAATCGCCATGCACACCCTTTTGCTATACTTTTCGTGCAATTTCTTGAAACAACTCTTCTCTCCTCTCTCTGCCCTCAGTGGCACAGCGGTATGTCTGCAGACTTACAATGCTAGAAATCGAGTTTCGATACTCGTGGTAGGCAGAGCACAGATAGCACATTGTCTAGTTTTGTGCTTAACTTCAAACAACAACATCCCCTCTCTCTAAAAGCCTCCCCCCCCCCCACAGTAGGACAGCAGAAACTCTGCGGACTTATAACGCACAGCACAGATAGCCCATTGTGTAGGTTTGTGCTCAACTAGAAGCAAAATATTCATTGAGAGACACCTGACCGTGACATATATTTCGTCTGAACTCACGGTCAAGTGGCTCTTGGTGATTGTTTTGTTTTCATTAGCGAATTTCAACCAAATGTTAATTAAGTTTACTATGAACATCTAAATAGAAAACAGGACAGCTGGAGTTCCTGGATATTCAGCTCATGTTGAGCTCTGATGGTTTCCTGATATACGAGTTGTACAACAATCCTTTATACAGTGGTATCCTTTGAAACTGGGAATCTTCACATTCGAACTCAACAAAACAGTCGATTGTTCTTCGACGTTGTTGTAAGCTCGTTGTAATGCTTCTGATAATATTATCGAACAAAGCAGCATAGATAAAACAACGTCAACGAAATAAAGACATAGCTTGAACCATCAACAAAGCGAAAAATAAACTTGGAAATAAAAAAGTTGCCCCAAAACATTGATTTCACTTTATCACTTCCGTTTGTAAATGACAACCTAAGTTGTAGACATAAAAATATCCTAAAACACTGTGATTTTAATATCATGCTTGTATAAAGTCCAGTCGTACAGCGTTTCATCCTGTCCATGTCCGTGTAAAAACTTTATGGCTTGGTCTTTAAGTCTAGACAGTAAATGCACGTCAAGGAATGCTGTTAGTAGACTATCGTGTGCATTGTGTGGACGAAGTTTTATCTTAGAAACATGTATACTTATACGAGAAAAGATCATGGAACAGGTTAAAGATACGAAGACAATGGATTTCTTTTCGCGTTAAACTTCTTACCACTAATATCCTCCTTTCCCTAACTTTTAATTAATTAGTAGACAATCTAATGAAAGTATCTTTACTAGGAATGAAAAGCGCTCCATCTACAGGGCTCTGGTATTTCCTATTTTATTTTCAGTAAATATCAGTATTATTGGTCGAATCTCATGTATTCTAGAACGTGTTTTGACATACAATTTAATTTAATATTTTTTTCCACTGTGTGCTGTGTTTGTTTTAGCACAAAGCTACACAATGGGTTATCGGCGCTCTGTCGATCTCGAGGGAGCGAATTCTAGATTTTGGCATTGTGAATCCATAAACTCACCGCTGACCCATCGAAGGATAATTTTCTTTACAACAGTGAAAGACGTATTATCTTAACTGACACCTGATTTATACCTATGGCCGAAAGTAGTCGTGTTTTTTTTTATATTTTGTTTCTGAAGTTTTTAGTGTAACAAAGTATATTAACTTTATATAAAAGTTACTTGAAAATATAGCATTAGGTTCGGCCAGCTTAAGAAATTTACATTAGTTTCGAGCTCCTCTTGCTAAACCAACAATTCAAAATCTATATAATTAAAAGAACAACATCAGTTCGTGCGTGTATGCTTGTCAGCTCACGTGGAAACCCAATATTCCCATCGGCTAATTGTATAGTGTTACTTTTACATTTATACGAGTGCAAAACTACGACGTATATAACATTAACTTTAAAGACAACTACTTCAGTAACATTAACAAACATGCAAAGAAACACATTAAATTAATTATTGATTTATAAACAACGCAGCACCCTTACATCTCAGTACAAGCTACAACAGGCGCCTGAAAATCGACACTTAGGCCTAAGATTTAAATACGCTTCCAACGCGAAGAACGAGCGTACAATTTATGGAATAAAATATTAAACCATTTCCGATATTGGTGTTAGTGCACCAGACATTTCATTAATACTATTGTAGAGAGCAAAAAAAACTGATACCATTGTGAAATAAAAAAGAAAATTGAGATAAATAACGACATGTAATGATATTTTATTTTTACACTTCTTATTATCATAACTTTAAAAATTTATTGTTTTATAACGTCGTTTTATCATGCGTTCGATCAAGAAAAAAATCTCAAGATCTCAGTTAAAGATGTCTATTATCCGCAAAGACAAGGCGTTTATACAAAATATGTTCTGTAAAATGATATATTTCGATTATGATCATTTCATGTTTTTACTTTAAGATAAAATAGAATAACCCCATATTTTGCTTAGTAGGTTTTGTTTCATTCCTGTCCAACTAAATAATACAACAACAGCATTGTTTAAAAGATTTATCTGTTTAAAACATATACCCTTCTCGTGTATATAGTATTTCACTTAATAATGCTGGCTGGGTATGTGAAAAAGGTTTTTGGGCTTCGGCTCATATTTCACAGCACACATTTCGTATGCGGGAGGTGGACGATTCAGTCTCGTTTATTTACATTAATATGTTTTTTGCTAAACATTGTTTCAGTAGTCAAATAATTTTAGTACATACACCGAAGTGTGATTTTAGACCCTAGTAAGCTATTTAATAAAAGAAGTACAATAATAAATCTATATTCGAAAGTCCCCAGTTGCACATCGGTATGTCTGCGGGCTTACAACGCTAGAAACCGGTTTTCGATACTCGTGGTGGGCAGAGCACAAATAGCCCATTGTGTGGCTTTGTGCTTAACTTCAAACTGAATTCATAGAAATAGCAAATTTTATACCAACAATGTCAACAAAAGCAACACTAAAGAAAGAATAGGAAAAAACAATAACATCTTATTTACTGATCCTATCAAGAATAGTTTTCTGTCATATTTACTGTCGTAGGTTTCATTTAACTGACTATACTATGGTTAACCTTCCTAAGTAATTTTTGAAACGTTCAGTAACGTACACACATAATGCTGTTATATTTATATTAGCTCTCTCTGTCTCCTGAAAATCAAGCGAACACCTTGATTTGACCCAGAGGTCAACCAACACAACGAACCTTTTCTTATTTTCTATGCATTTTTTCTTTAATTCGTTAATATACTTTGAATTTCATGTTGTCTACTGTTGCCTACTGTTATGATTACAAGTGAAGTTGTTAAACTTATGTGTAACGACTGTAAGTTGAACACTTTTTAATGCACAGTTCCATTGTGTTACGTGAAATCTGAGATAAATTACCATGACAGGACAATAATGATAATATAGCAAACATCCAATATTTGTAAATTTATATTATAATAATACATTATACAATAACTAATCAAAGAATCGTGCTCTACATATTAAAAGTATTTACACTGTAATTAAAATACAATCGAATTAAATGCAGTAAAGATAAGCATAAGTTCTATAAACGCTATGAAAAGAAAATTACAACAATGGGAAATAATACGACTAAATTAATTAACAAAATGTAGTGTAGTGTACCACACAAAATGTAATGTAGTGTACCACACAACATGTAATGTAGTGTACCACACAAAATGTAATGTAGTGTACCACACAAAAGGTAATGTAATGCACCACACAAAATGTAATGTAGTGTACCATACAAAATGTAATGTAGTGTACCACACAAAATGTAATGTAGTGTACCACACAAAATGTAATGTAGTGTACCACATAAAAGGTAATGTAATGTACCACACAAAATGTAATGTAGTGTACCACACAAAAGGTAATGTAATGTACCACACAAAATGTAATGTAGTGTACCACACAAAATGACAAAATGGCATAATATATAGAGAAATGTAACATAGCTTGCATTAACTATATAACGAGTTAACAATACGAGTATGTACAATATGATGTGGTGGTCAACATACGACAATGGTTTATTATTACCTTAAACAAATGCTAGGAAATTATAATGCCAAGTTTTGAAAAGACATTGTTTCTAGCAAGAGAGTAGTTGAATTTTTCCAAAAAAATGAGTGAACTTATTATTTAAAAAGCAATAGAAGAAATGCCATTGTGAAAAAGTTATTTTGACACCCGTCATGAAATAACTTATAAAATTAGTGATAAAATAGTACCGTTATCTAGAAACATACTTATAAAGTTAGTGATAAAGTAATACCATTATCTAGAAACCTACTTATAAAGGTAGTCATAAAATAGTACCATTATCTAGAATAATACTTATAAAGGTACTGGTAAATATGACCATTATACCTAGAAGCATACTTATAAAGCTAGAGATAAAATAATACCATTATCTAGAAACATACTTATAAAGTTAGAGATAAAATGATACCATTATCTAGAAACATACTTATACAGGTAGTGATAAAGTAATACTATTATCTAAAAACATATTTATAAATGTAGTGATAAAGTAGTACCATTATCCATAAACATACTTATACAGGTAATCATAAAATAGTATCATTATCTAGAAACATACTTATACAGGTAGGGATAAAGTAATACTATAAACTAGAAACATATTTATAAAGGTAATGATAAAGTAGTACCATTATCTATAAACATGCTTATAGAGGTAGTCATAAAATAGTACCTTTATCTAAAATAATACTTATACAGATAGTCATAAAGTGTAACTATAATCTATAAGCCAACCTCTCTTTGTATGACAACCCCTCTATCCCAGGTACCATTGTAATAACCCTCCTTTGAATCCTTTCCAACAATTCAATGTTCTTCCTAAGGTAAGGATCCCAAGACTGAACACAACACTGCAAGTGTTGCTCAACCAGTGACCTATACAATGAAATTATAACCTCTTTAGAATTGTATTCCATATTTCTGTGGATACAACCTAAAATCCTATTTGCCCTACCAACAAAAACAGCACACTGCTTGGATGACCTAAGAAAGTGAACGACCAATATACCACTTTCTTCCATGACACTGTTAAATTTATTCTCATCCAGATTATAATTATAATTCAAATTAGGATAACCCACGTGCATTATCTTGCATTTGTTATAATTAAAACCCATCTTTCATTTTTTTGCACAGCTCCCTAAATGATCCAAATACTTTTGTAAATCAACACCATCCTCTTCACAGTTAGCAACTCCCAAGTCCTTAATATCATCTGCAAATTTAAGTAATTTATTGACCATTCCTTCATCTATGTAATTGATGTAAATGAAAAAGAGCAAAGGTCCTAAGACTGAGCCCTGAAGTACACCACTTGTGACATTAATCCAGTTTGATTGAACTCCCTTTATCACTACCCTCTACTTTCTTCCATCTGGCCACTCTTCTGTCAAATTAACTAAATTGTCCCCAATCCCTTTAGAGATAGCTCTTTTTACAAGCCTTTTTATGTTGCACCTTGTCAAAGGCTTTTGAAAATCCAGATACCCCAAATATACATCCTTATCTTCATCTACATCAGAATTATCCTTTTCAAAAAATGTCAAGAGATTTGCAAGTCAAGATTTTCCCTTAGTGAAACCATGTGGAGTACTCAATAAAATTCTAAACTTTGTTATATGACTTTACAAAACATCTTTTCTCAGAACTTCCAAAACTTTTCCCAAAACTAATGTAAGACTAATTGGCCTATAATTAGTGGAACAATTTGATTACCTCCTTTGAAAAAGGGATTGACATTAGGTAACTTTCGATCCTTTAGCACCAGCTCACTATTCAGGGACTTACAAAAAATAGTAGCAAGTGTCTCATTTATCCAATCCTTAACCTCCTTCAAAACCCTTGCGGAAATATTATCTGGCCCACTAGCCTTATTATTTATTAAACTTCCATTTTATTTTTCTTTACAGGCTAAGATTTAATACAATCATATTGTTTAACCTCGTCTCCATCTATCAACTGTTCAACATGAAGAATACTGCCTAAATCTTCATTGGTAAAAACCGAAGAAAAACAAAATTATATAACACAGCCCTTTCATAATCATGAGATACAAGTCTTATTTTATCATTACTCAAGGTTCCTATCACCATTCTAATAAATTGTTTACCCTTAATGTATTTAAAGAAATACTTACTATTAATTTTTACCTTTTCAGCCAACCTTTTTTTCGTACATTCTATATGATGTCCTAATTTCCTCAAATTTGTTGATCTTCTATAATCTTCTAAATCTCCTATAATATCAGTCAATTTATCTTAAATTTATTATGCTTTTCGTTAATTTTATCTCTTATACCATTTGTGAACCAACCTGGGTTTTACTTGCAGACACCATTTTCTTTCTATAAGGAATATGTTTATCTTGAATATTTAAAAATGTATTTTTTTAAATTTTCCACATTTGATCAGTGTCTTCAAATAACTCAGCTTCCCAATTCACATCAGATAATTCTTGTTACATCCTTTCAAAATTTGCTTTTTTGACAGTTGTAACCAAAATATCATTATTCATGATCTCTATATGCAGCAAAATATCGAACCTAATAGAGCAATGATCACTTACACCCAAATGTTTCCCAATTTCCTCCCTTTCACAAATTTCTAGATTAAAAGTTAACAATAAATCTAAATAGTTTCTTTGACCAATTGTAGAAGAAAATTACCTTGAACAGTTTCCAAAAAAACATTCTCTCACACGGTTTGACTCCAGCATTTCCCAATCTACATGCCTGAATTTTAAATCACTCATAATTATGAGTTCATTAACAGCTGAAATCTTAATCTTACTGTAAAGTTTCTCACTAATTTCATTAATATTATCTAGTGGTCTGTAACAAATTACCACTAAAAGCCTTTTCCCTTTAAATCCACAAATATAAACCCAAATGGATTCAATTTCCTTGTTATTATTTTCGACTTAAAAAGGATGTAATTCACATTTTACATATAAAACCACTTCTCCGCCTCTCTTTAGTACTCTATCCTATTAAATGACCTATAACTCTATATGTCAAAGAAATTTCTGTTATCAAAACCACCCACATTTAACCATGTTCCGGTTATTCCCATCATATCAAAATTTTTCGTTCCTACCAGTACGATAAAATCATCTATTTTATTTCTTATACTTCTAGCATTAAAATAGTAACAATTAAGCCTATCCTTATAACTACTTCTGTACTCATTTCCAATGCTGAACTTTTCTCTACGTTTTATGTTTTTTGCATTTAAGTTATCCTGAACCTCACCACTTTCTAGTCCTAGTTTAAAACTTCCCTCACAAGTTACAGCTGAGTTAATCCATTCCATAATGTCCCTCCTGTCATTGAACCAGCCTATCTGCTCATCCTTACATATTGACCTAACCATAGCATTTATCCCTTGTGACCTAATCATAATTTCATCCTTACAATATATTCTCGGCAGTATCCCTGACCAAATTATGTTATGGCTCTTTCCTTTAAATGCTTTTATCAACCCCTTGTACTTATTAATTAGCTCCTCTGACAAACTTTCCCTCCATCATTAGCTCTTACATGCACAACAAAAACTGCATCTCTGCTAGCCCTCTTTATTATATCTCTTGCTTTGTCAGTTATATTTTCCACCCGTGCCCCTAGGTAGTATAATATAATTCTTTTTTCATTATTTACCCCACAAACTATCCTATCCGCATGTATTTTCAAGGCATTACCTCTAACTATAACCTCCTCATCTATATCCTTTTCTGACCCTTTTGTCTTTCTTCCCTCCAATAGTTCCTCATGTGCACAAGCCAAGGGCTAAAATCTGTTGCTCAATAGAATAGACTCATTACAACTAAATCTATTACTTTTACTTTTAACCCTAATAGTACTTTCCAACATTCTGATAGTCATTGTTAGCTGATGTATACCTTACATGTAAAGAGTAGTTATGAAGTAGAATAACGTAGAAAAACAATTATGAAGGGAAATTCTGTAGAATAATGGCTGAGTACATTATATTAAAAAGTTTTTCAATAAGGAAATTAAGTGATGTGATAAGTACAGGTGACTTAAGTTCGCAGTGGAAAGGTGGTATCATAACTTAGACGTTTTTTATGTAATATGATACCATTAAATATTGGTTGCTTTTTTAAAGGATATCTAACAGTCCTTTCCATATAAGATAATCAGATACATAGATCATAAAGTTATGTTCAAACTGGGGATTTAGAATTTTCAAGATGGGGTATTCCTTGTACTTAATAACATTGGAAAAATAATAATATGGAGTATCTTGGGAAGCCATGACCATCTAGAAAGCCATACATCAACAGTAATAGACGAAATGCTGCGACTGTTAGTAGGTAAGAACATACAAGCACTAAGGTAAATGTCAAAAACTGTTCACATGTCTCAAGGCATAACAAAACCTTATCATGAAAAATGTCCGTGTATTAACGAGGCCAACAGAGAATGGTTTCATCACGATAAGGCTTCCAGTGATATCTCACATTCAATTGTCGCATACCTTAAACAAATGATGACATTATGATTAAAATGCCGGACGTAGTACCTATATATTTCTTTACGGTCTGAATGTTAAAGTGGGCTCTGTGAAATTGTTATCCTCATAAACTAAATGGCTTATGGAAAATGAGCAGGGAGGAGTGGTGTACTTTGACCATGAAAGCCGTGCAAGGGAGGAAGAGCCTTTTGCAAAGGAAATTATGCTACATGGTTATTATCAGGATGTATGGTTATAAGATAGAATATTTCCGGACATGACGACATGGACTTTAACGACCTAGTGAGACTTCAAAATCGTTTAAGGTAGTGATAAGCCAGTACCATAAATCAAGAAATACACTTAGAAAGAGTAGTTAGAAAGTAGTACCAAAAATCTAAAAATATGGTTAAAAAACAGCACCACAAATTTAATAGCCCATTTGTATGAGTGATTTTTGAAGAAGTGTTATAGATCTACATATACGTTTCTAAAGGAATTTTAAAGTAGTAACACAAATACAGTTAGGAAAGCACTGGAAATAGTGCTTATGCATATCTACTATAAATTTAATAACACTGTTATAAGTGAGTGTTTTAAAGAAGTGCCACAGATTATGACTGAGAAATAAATTATAGGTTTCAAAAATAAATTAGAAATAGGCTTAAAGGTTGCAAGAAAAGAAATGAATTATTATAGGAGTATAAATGTAGCTGAATTTTAGGCATAAGTTTAGGCATTGTCTCTTTGTCCTACTTACAGCAATGACGATATACAGCCAAGACAGGACAGATGAATCTCTTGTTGAAGTTGATCTGCTCACATTTGTACTGGTTGACACTATAAAGACAACTGAAACGATGTATCTCTGAACAGTGTCACAGTAGTGTGCTCTTAATATTGCACCATATATGTATCCATACTAGTATACTCACTCTGCGCAGCCAAGAGATATATTTAGAGTTCCGTACGTAACCTTATTTTCATTATCAGGGACAAAAAATCACTAACCGCCTATAAGAATGTTGTTATTTGTTTGTCTTAAACTACATAGTTCATTTTTAGGTCTCACTCAATTAATTACCATAAACTTGCATTTTAAACTATCATTTAAAGCAGTGATTCCCAACCTGTGGTCTGCCGTACCTGTGGGGGTCCACGAAGAAAATACCATCTCATTAAACAAGTAAGTTTTTAATTATGTTGTTCTTTTAATGGCACACTCAGTTTGTTGGGTAGATGGAATCTTTCAAAAAACATGTGTCCGTGGGGGAAAAAATAATAATAAAAGGGGTCCTTGGTGGTGAAAAGGTTGGGAACCGCTGATTTAAAGCATACCTACAATCTTTCGGACTGAGCTCAGATTGGCAAACAACATGAAATGAAGACATCCCTAACACTCATGAAATTAAGGCATCACTAATACTCAAATATTTAGCAATAGACGAACTGCATTGTTTCGCTCGTTCAACAGACTTTCCTTCATTCACGGTTATTATTCACTGTTGGCTTTATCAAGAATTTTAAATTAATACTAGAAATAACCGACCTTATAACACCAAAATGTTGTTTTTATTTAACTAAACACTCAACGTTTCGCTTTACAGCTCCTTCAGAAGCGTAAACTAAAACACAAACCAAATCAAACAATACAAAGCTGTGCAAACTTTCAGGTTTCTAGGTTCTTTCCTCTTGGAGTTAAAGCGGTCACACACAAACCCTCACACGCGTCCAGCTTTGTACTGTCAGTTTCGATTTGTGTTTTAGTAAACGTTCCTGAAGAAGCTGTAAAGCGAAACGTTAAGTGTTTACATGTTGCACTACACAAATTAAATAAGGATTTTAAATTGCCTTTTATTTATAGGTTTACTACATTAGTTAATCTTCCTACACAATGATAAAATAGGCTACAATGGTTAGAAACCAGTTATGTAAGTTATGTCATTGAACATACCGCTAAACTGAAGTTGAGACGTGTTTTTAAGACTGTATGTAGACAACGGTATTTTTTCTAGTATAAAAGTCTTATATCTAGCTTCAAAACATCTATTGCAGTATACGAATGCAAATGTACTAAATACTTTTTTAGGTTATATTGGTTCCGCCATTAGGTGGTTAACAGTGTGCATACAAGAACATGATAAGTTAAGATCTACGTCATTTTCAAGACTTAATAAACATCCAATGAACGTAATGAACCTATAGATAGATGACAATACAAAATCAACAATGAACAAAAAGAATTAAGGAGAGTATTTTAATAATACACTCAAAACGAAGTTCAACGAGCAAATCACAACTGTGTGTTTATTGTCGTATATTTAAGTGTTAGCGATGTGTTAATTTTATGTACTTACCACCCTGATTATTGTTCTATCTGAAGACGGACCTACTCATAGGTATGCTTTAAATGATTTTTCAAATGCAGGCCTAAAGTCTCACACATCTTTCATTAATTCAGTTATAATTCTTTTGTAAACGTTTTTTATGCTTGAATCATGTTCTTAACCTGAGCAAACCTGACAGGTATGACTCTATCCTATTCCTGTAGAACCCTGTTCTTAACATGGTTCTCGCTCTGTAGCAGAACAAACTTGACAGGTATGGATCTAGCCTATTCCTGTAGAACCCTGTTCTTAACATGGTTTTCGCTTTGTAACAGAGCAAACATGACAGGTATGACTCTAGCTAACGCCTGTAGAACCTTGTTCTTAACATGCCGCTCTTGCTCTGTAGCAAATCAAACCTGTCAGGTAAAAGTTTGGGGACGAGTAATAAAGAAAACTTTATTTTAAATGTACAACGTTTTGACAAGATTATGTCATCATCAAGTTTTCTTCATTACCCGTTGAAGCCGTCTCCAGACTTTTATTTTCTAAAAAATTGGGTTTCTCGTCATCAAATGTAAAGAAGGTGTCTGGTATGGCTATAGCGTACGCCTGTATATCATTGTTATTAACATGACATACCTGCTGTGCAAAAAAGCATACATGAGAAGTAAAGTTCTGTCCGTTTCCTGTAGATCATTGTTTTTTACCTTGCATTGTTGTTATGCAGCAAAGAATACTTGACAGTCTGTTCAAATATTCAATACACACCCTGTTTTTCTAGCCAGAAGTCACACATATTCAATACACATCCTGTTCTCCTAGCCAGGAGTCACACTTATTCAATACACACCCTGTTCTCCTAGCCAGAAGTCACACATATTCAATACACATCCTGTTCTCCTACCCAGGAGTCACACTTATTCAATACACACCCTGTTCTCCTAGCCAGAAGTCACACATATTCGATACACATCCTGTTCTCCTACCCAGGAGTCACACTTATTCAATACACACCCTGTTCTCCTAGCCAGGAGTCACACTTATTCAATACACACCCTGTTCTCCTAACCAGAAGTCACACTTATTCAATACACACCCTGTTCTCCTAGTCAGAAGTCACACTTATTCAATACACACCCTGTTCTTCTAGCCAGGAGTCACACTTATTCAATACACACCCTGTTCTTCTAGCCAGGAGTCACACTTATTCAATACACACCCTGTTCTCCTAGCCAGGAGTCACACTTATTCAATACACATCCTGTTCTCTTAGCCAGGAGTCACACATATTCAATACACACCCTGTTGTTCTAGCCAGAAGTCACACATTCTTTTAGACATCGATAGATAATTATAAAGAAATGCCTAGTTCGATTCTTGTTTCCCTTTTTCAGATCATTCTTTGTAAACTTATTTGTGCCTAATCTTCTGAATATGGTCGATGATATTTTGATCCTAAGTAGTTAAGTTGTTATTACAGGCTCTTCGACAAAAACGAATTTGTTGTCCTTTTTTCTATCAAAATAAAAAAATAGAGTTTCAGTTGTGTATATACAGAAAGGAAAAGTTTAATAAACATTGTCTTCGAAATGGGAATCAACCAGGTAATCATCTATATATCTAACCAGCGAATAATGGAAATAACTGCTTCCAGATTATTACGCATATTTAAAATGTGTAAACTAGTGCAAAATGCCATCTGCTTCTTTCTGTTTTTCAACAATCGTCCACCGTTGAAGCTGTATACAGGTTCTTTAACAAACATATTTTAGTCAGTTCTCTCTCTTTATATATATATATATATATATATGCATCTTTATGAAGATAATACAACAGCTATGTTAATTTTAACATCTAAAAGAAGTGAAGCGTAACGCAATAGTATGTCCTTAACTTGTATAATATATTAAAAATATTTGAATAACATCTAAAAGAAAAATGCATCATACATAATGGACAGACAAATAAAATTAAGTTACGAAATACAATGTAGGAACGAAAATGTACCTTAGTAAGACAAGGACTTGCTGATGGAAATACACAGTCCATCAGATCTAAATTGTTTTCGCAAGGCTCAGGTGTAAAATAAAGTTAGAATTAATAACTTAGAATCACGTCTAACATCTAAAACTGCCAATCACCGTCTGCAGTATTCTATTAAAAGGAAAAAAAAGTTAACGAAATGAAATTAAAGTACATTGGCATTGGATTACTGGGTTTGATGAATAAATTCATCTTTTCAAAGTCCAATAACTGCTATTTTAAGAAGAATTAAAACATGGAATTTAAAGTTCGAATTCCAAAAAGTAGTAACACACTCTTACTCCTCCCTGATCAATATGTGGATGTTCAGTTGTATAAAAGAGCCTAATACTTATAAACAAATTTACTATTAAATATTCAAAATTTTATTATACAGTTGTTGACAGCTTTAATTTTAAGTCATATTCCAATTTATTGCAAATTCTTCAATATTTAAGAATAAAATTTTTATATAGAAAGATGAACGAATGATCTTATTACGCGTAAAAACCTCAAAATTTTGAGAATAAAATTCTCGACGTTTATCAAAAAATAGCCACGTCAACAGAACCACTGTTTGTTTTTCAGCTTCTATCTGAATATACACTGTTTTAGTATTTACGTATTGTAGTATTTTCTCTATTCAATACATCAGGATTCACGTTAGTAGTATAGGTGTTTATACTTTAACTAGTCACAATAATTAAACCAGTGTATTATAAGGTAAATAAATTCCGAATTTAATACTTGTTTTCCTAAACACATTTTCGGACATAAATAAATATGTTTACCAACAATAACATAATAGTTTGTATCCATAATAAAAACCCTTAACTTATTTGCAAAAATTACGTTCAAAAAGTATAATATTAGTAAAAATTATTCTTTTATTATGACAGTTTTAAAATTAATAATTTCAACTGGTATAATGTATGCATCAATAGATGAGCCAAAAATAGATTTATAACTTTTAAATCAGCTCGTTCTAGAGACTTTCGTATAGAGATTAGGAAAATCAAAAGAGGTGTATTGAAACAACATTTTTTTATTGTTTCAAATTTCAAGATCATGTAAAAATTATTTCATTGTTATTTAAAATTCAAAAAATAATAAATTTTGTGACCACCATTTCTAGTCTTACTTTCTAATAAATCCTAAAAAAAATTAATAGGCTGAATGACTGTTTTATAGCATTTTTTAATGAGCTAGTAAGAAACATGATGCTAATTAGATGTTTATAATTTGTTATTCGGAAAATGCGTATAAATATGTTATTTCCACTAGGCTTAGAAACGAATAAAAAGTTAATACTAGTTACAATTATAATGTTTGGCACACAAAACCAAAAGTACTTCCTATTTTACACATAATAGGTATTACAAACCTATCTTCAAGCTATTTAGTTTTTCTAAAAGCATGAAATCTTAAGTGAAAAAGACGATTAATGAAACACGACTCTAGGTCAGTTCTTTACACTGAGATAGGCTATTGCCTTACCACTTTGTTACCCTCAGTTTTCATTTAGAAATATTTTATAGTATGAATATAATTACCGCACTACGTTATGATAGGTTATCCCTGGCATACATTCATTTTAAAATTCTAATAGTAAAAACGAAAGAACAACATTTAACATTAAAGTTTTGGAGAAATAGACGATAAGTGAAATAAGTGGGACTGAACCACTGACCTCTGGTTAATAAGGTAAGATCTACTATTGACCTATTGGACAGTAAATTATTTTAAAAAATAAAATTACAGGTTCAGGAGGTCTTCATTTGGCTGTTGTTAATCGCAGATATACAAATGAGCTATCTTTGTTTTGCTGACCACGGGTATCGAAACACGAGTTTTTGCGTCGTAAGCCTGCAGACTCACCGTTGAGCTACTGAGAGGCTTTTCTGTATACACAGATGTGACATAGCTGATTATTTAATTTTATCAATAATTTATGCATAACATTTTCAATGATGATTTATATACTTATTGTAATGTACAAGGTAACACAATAGGCTGTCTGTGCTGTGTTCACTACTGGTATCGAAACCTGGTTTTTATTCATATAAGTCTTCAGACTTATCACTAAACACTGGAGTGTTAAGATAATAAAAAGCACACGTTCTTTTTAAGACTATAACGTAGGTAAATTAATATGTAGAATTATACATGCGCTTCTCTAAATAATTTTCTTTTACTTGCGAGTTTTCGGCTTTCTTACCAGAACGTTCATCGATCGGGCAACAGTGTACACTGAGAGCCGTAACTCGCAAATAAAAGTATTTTAACGTAGAGAAAAGTCCGCGTATAACCCTACATGTACACGTTTTGTTTAACACGTTATATTTTCTAGTTTATCAACGTTAGTATATAATTTTATATTTAAATATTTAGCACGTTTATGAAGAAATCTAGCTGGGAAACAAGCTTCGGTTAAAACTACTCTGAACTATTGGATACATTAGGTAAGTCAGATTTTCATTCTTTGACCATTGTCTCTAATTTCATTAATAAAACTATTAAAAACTTAGAAATATTTTAATTATCACTTAAAGAAATGGTAGAAATAATAGTGAAATCTCGATGTTGACTACATGGATTTAAAGTTGTAAAATTTAAAGCTGATACTCATCATCTTGTCTTACAACTTCTAACACTAATCATCCTATCTTACAACTTCTAACACTAATCATCCTATCTTACAACTTCTAACACCAATCATCCTGTCTTACAACTTCTAACACTAATAATCCTGTCTTACAGCTTCTAACACTAATCATCCCGTCTTACAACTTTTAACACTAATCATCCTGTCTTATAACTTCTAACACTAATCATCCTGTCTTACAACTTCTAACACTAATCATCCTGTCTTACAGCTTCTAACATTAATC
>NW_013665658.1:543773-553238 GCF_000517525.1 Limulus polyphemus
ATTGCCTCATCTAGCTACATTAGTTCATTAGTCCTGCAATCTTTCCGCTCTGCCTTGATTTCTACTTCCTGAATTGCCTCATCTAGCTACATTAGTTCATTAGTCCTGCAATCTTTCCGCTCTGCCTTGATTTCTACTTCCTGAATTGCCTCATCTAGCTACATTAGTTCATTAGTCCTGCAATCTTTCTGCTATGTCTTGATTTCTACTTCCTGAATTGTCTCATCTAGCTACATTAGTTCATTACTCCTGCAATCTTTCCGTCATGTCTTGATTTCTACTTCCTGAATTGTTTCATCTAGCTACATTAGTTCATTAGTCTTGCAATCTTTCCGTCATGCCTTGATTTCTACTTCTGAATTGTTTCATCTAGCTACATTAGTTCATTAGTCCTGCAATCTTTCCGCTATGCCTTGATTTTTACTTCCTGAATTGTTTCTTCTTGCTACATTAGGAAAGATTGCAGGACTAATGAACATCCTGTCTTACAACTTTTAACACTAATCATCCTGTCTTACAGCTTCTAACACTAATCATCCTGTCTGACAATTTTAACACTAATCATCCTGTCTTACAACTTCTAACACCAATCATCCTGTCTTACAACTTCTAACACTAATAATCTTGTCTTACAACTTCTAACACTAATCATCCTGTCTTACAACTTTTAACACTAATCATCCTGTCTTACAACTTCTAACACCAATCATCCTGTCTTACAACTTCTAACACTAATCATCCTGTCTGACAACTTCTAACATTAATCATCCTGTCTTACAACTTCTAACACTAATAATCCTGTTTTACAACTTTTAACACTAATTATTCTGTCTTACAACTTCTAACACCAATCATCCTGTCTTATAACTTTTACCATAGTAATAGAAATATTTTCGAATGGGTGAATCCTTAAATGTCCCAGTTAAAACATTTCACAAAGTTATTCTCATCTTGTGGCCTATGTAAATTAATTTTGGAAGTGTAAAAGGGTAGAAGTTTGGTCCACATTTTATATATTTCAGTAATTAAAATTTAGTTGTTAAACTGCAGTTCTTCCATGAATTTCACAGATAATAGAATGGTCAAATTTTAAACCTGGAGATTTCTGCTTTTGTTAGCTATCATAATATATTTTTCTTCTGATAACTGAACTAAAATTGGTTAATTAACTTATAATTGACACAAGACAGTATTTTTAAATCAATGAATTTTGTCTGTTGTCAGGTTACTCAGCTTAGAACAGGACTGTAAAAGTACGTCAATAATCACGGAATAAAGGTTAAAATCAACACCGTATTACAATCATTATAAGATGTGTAAAATATACCACAACATTTATATTAAAATCAACATTAAAAGAAGGACAGCGTAACGTAACAGCAGACATGAACGTACGTGATGCGGTAAACAAATGAAAGACAGTCAACTACACTTCAGCCAAACTTAAAGCATAAAAAACGAACTAATAAAACTAAGGTACAAACTACAACGAAGAAATTGTTAAATATTCCAAAGTAAGAGTGACATCTGCTGAAGTTTATTTCACACAGAACTGAGGAGTTCCGCCTTTAAGGTTAAGCTCCTTTCTATACGTGCATAATACTACGAGGTAGCATATTTTAATTCGATTTTCTTTGTGTGTGTCTTTTTGAGTTACCGCTGTGTTTATTAATTAAACTATACATAGCGACTGGCAGGTAAGATTTTGTACACGATGGGGCTAACAGTATCATTTCTTGATCCTTTCCTTTTATTACATTAATTAGGCCAACACCGTGAGTAGAAGTTCCACGTTCAATATTTTGGTTTCCTTTGTGAATATGTAATGAAACATGATACTCTGGACTAGTATTCTTCAGATGGCTACCGGATATTAAACATGATTCAATGTATTTCCTCAGAAGTCTAACTGCTATTAAACATGATTCCATGGATTTATTTTCATCAGCAAGCTACCTGCTATTAAACATGATTCAATGGATTTATTTCCTCAGAAGCCTAACTGCTATTAAACATGATTCCATGGATTTATTTTCATCAGAAAGCTACCTGCTATTAAACATGATTCAATGGATTTATTTCCTGAGAAGGCTAACTGCTATTAAACATGATTCAATGCATTTATTTCCTCAGAAGGTTACTTGTTGTCGTATATAATATCGACAGTAAGTATGCAGATTTGATAAAAAAAGTTTTTAAAATGAATCCCATAGCTTGTATTATCAATGAATATATATTTGGAAAACTTCATTGTCCTACTTATGAATTTAATACTCAGTATATTATATTTACAGATGCATATATTATTATTTTGTTACATCTAGTACACCCTTAAATGTTTGTGTTATCATATACTTCACATATTGTAACAAAATTACCAGTTCCTGGTTCAAGTTGTCTCAGTGATCTTACGTTTCCAGACCAAAACACATCATCTATTGTATATCAATCAAAATGAATAACTGCTTGAGACTAGTGGTTAAGCAGTTTCATACATCCGGAGCTCAACCAGTGTTAATATCGTTTGAGCTAACACGAAGACAAACCTAAGATGTTAGCAATCATTCGTCTTTAGGTAGCTTCGAAGACTTAAAGAAGGTCCAGGTAAGACAGCTGAAAAATTGTGCAACTAAAGAAACCTAAGAATGAGCCGCTTCTGACCCGTAATTCTTCAACTTTCTAAATAAAATGGACTGCGAATGTCGAACGTAATCCTATATAAATAGATCAGCAAATAAATCATACGTTCCTGATCTCGTGCCGGCGCCACACTGAGCGATATTTTGAACCCTAGCTTAACCAGGTGGATTAAGTAGCATTTATTACTAAGAAAATTGTTAGCTAGGATCTAGACAGGTTGAAAATCCGCGATCGGAAATTGTAACGAAAGTCAACAAAGAAAAACAGATGTGGGGTAAGATTAACAGGAATTAATGAAATACACTTGATATAATGAAGTAATCTGACTTACTGAAGAGAAAGAATAACGAAGAAACACTTATCTGTAAAATAAAACACCTTGATTGTATCCAGAAAACTAATCAAACATAATCTTCTCTTGTAAGATGAGATTCGTCTAAATCTTCTTGGATCGTGTAAAGTTGCATGATCTTTAGATTCTTTGATATTACCAAACCGTTTACAAGTGTATGATAAGAACTTGGTTATATTCTTTAAATCTTTTAAACAGTTTATGTAACCCTGATCCTAATATTTCTGATTTTAAACATCTGTTACAAACTTGAGTCCAATCTTTCTCATATCAAACATTTTCTGTAACTATGGTCTTAAACGTTTTAATAATAGACCTGATCATTTTGTTTCAGGGAGCATGATTTTCTTGTTTCGATCTAAGTTTTTAACATCTTAATGACACTCATCTGTAGCTGTCTGATTTTAATTTCTTTCTATAACCTGAATTTAAGCATATTTCTGCAGATGTCATCCTTAGTTTGCTTTTTTCTCCTCTTACTTTTTTAGGTATGATCTTTATAGACCTGTAAATATTCGGATTATTTCTCCTTTTTAATAATTTTTGTAACTTTTATTAATTTTTACAACTTAAACAACTTTCGTATATTTGACCCATATTTTTGTCTTCAAGAATTCTTCCATGGGTCCGATCCTTATCTTTCCCATTTTTAACTCTTTTTTTTTTCTCTCAGATCATATCCTTGTAAATCTGTGGTTTTCATAATTTTCTAATCATGATTCGAAAAAAATCATTTTTTAACATCCAGCAGTAGCCCTGATCCCTATTTATATATTTTTACGTTGAAGGTATTTCTATAGATATATTAGGTCGTCAAGAAATTAATGTCGCTTTTTTTAGATGAAAAACCCCGAACAACTTTTATATCAAAATAAAACATTTATTAAATGAATTAGTCTTCATTCTTATCGATGATGCTTTTCCATATTACAATCAGGTTGTTAATGCGCTGACTAAAGAAATCACTTGGCTTTGAAGCAAAAAACATGTCATTGTCCTCTTTAACACCTTCCATATTTGCACACGTTTACTCATTAAGATGGTGTTGCAGCGAACGAAAAAGATTGTAATGTGACGGTGCTATATCTGGATAATATGGTGGGTGGGGGAGAACTTCCTAACCCAACTTCATAATTTTTTATTGCGTCAAACGTGCCACATGTGGACGTGCATTGTTGTGGAGAAGAAGAACACTTTTCCGATTGACAGTGAAGGGTGTTTCTAATGAAGGGCTTGATTTAGACATTCCAGTTGCTGACTATAGATATTTTACATTGACAGTTCGCTGTGTATTGAGAAGCTAGAAAGCATCACTTTCTGCGGATAGAGTCCAGGGTTTTTGGGTCGGAAGTGTTTTTTGTCTAGGACTGAGCTATTGTTTTTGGCGTTTAATATCCGCATAAATAATCCATTTTTCATCACCGGTGACAACTGTGTTCAAAAATGGTTCACGCGCATTACGCGCCAGAAGAGACGAAGCAACGTTCACACTTGGAAACAATGATTGTCTAAGAGTTCGTGAGGCACCCAAACACCTTCTTTATGAAGTTTTCCCATATTCCTTAGATGTTAACGTATTGTTTGATGAAAGAAATGCAATTTCAGGGCCATTTCACGAGTGTGTTGCCTTGGGTTAGACTCAACAAGCGTCTTCAGAGCATCAACATCAATTACAACATGTCGGCCCCTGCCATCACAGTTTTTATGACTGAAATTTGCTGAACCATCGTTGACACTTACGAATGTTCAAAACATTTCCCTAAACTTCTTTGATATTCTTTGTGGCTACAGAGGCGTTGTTTCCCTTCTTGTATTCAAACAGCATTACGTGCCAAATATGTGTCTCGTCGTGTGCCATCACTATAAGGGATTAGAGTATACTAAACTTTACACATTATATAGACTACACTAACGTGACGTTTAGGTGGTTCGTTTAACTATAATAGGTGATGTACATTTTAGGGGGAGTGGATAATGAAAATGTTTCAAAACGCGACATTAATTTCTTGACGACCTAATATTTTTTACTTCTGACTTTTAGCACTATTTGACCTCACAAACCTGATTTTTGGATAATTTTGAAATTATATTAAGTATCCTTTGGTTTAATAGTTTTATATTGATCCGATTCGTCGCTTTATACTTTTAATTTATCCTTACCTTTATGACTTTGAGCATAATAATGACTATCTAATTTACATATATCTATCTTTTAAAAATCCATCGGTGACGTAGGTCAGTGGTCTCAAACCCAACATTGATAAAGCTAATTGGGGACTCAACTTAATTTACAAAGAAAACTCAATCCAAATTTTGCCAAAATTACAATAATAGGAATTATATTCATATCCTGAGGTAAAATAATACCATTCCAAACAGTAAAAATCAACTAATTTAGAAGACTAACACTCTGAGCTTTATACATTTCTAAGTTAAATAATAATACCCCAAGTATTAAAAGCCGTTAAGGTGAAAAAAAAATAATACACCAAACTGTAGAAATGACTAATATTAAAGAAACCTACTACAGATTATAGTGAATATTAATATAAGAAATGGCATAACAATCGGAAGATATTCACATGGTCAAAGAATGACATCCTAATCAGATAAAATGTTACTACAAGTTGTAGAAATTTCAAAAGTAAAACAATATCACGGTATATAATGCGGTCTAGATAGGGATTTGAAAACATTATATTAAAACGATTTTGGAGGCTCACCATCACCAAGTCGTTATAACCCATGTGATCACGTCCACTCATGTTCTGTCTAACGATGGGGCATCTTGATCATAGCTCTGCAGCGTAGTTTCTAGTGTGAAAGGTTCCATATTAACGCTGTAACGTCCAAAACACATACCCCCTCCCTGTCTGTTTTCCATAATCCAACTAATTTACGAAAGAAAACGGTTTCCCAACGCCTGTTTTAACAATCCCATTGCAAAGAAGTCCATATATGCTGTCCCGGTGACTAGATAGCATGATTTTATATAGGATGGCATGAATACCTGTTTCGTTTTCTAGATGCTTGACGTGCGCAACGGTTTAACGGATATGCCGAAGAGGCAGTTTGTGTACACGTGACATGTGTCACTTTTCGAGACGGAGATCCTTCTTGACTATTTTGTGTTCTGTTACAAGGGAATAAGGGTGACTTTTGTTACTGACCTTTGTATTCGTCATTTTTCACCTATTAAAAGACTGTTTATCATAGTTAGGTTGTGTCTTGTTGAAAATTTCTAGTTGTATTATCTTGGTTTCTCATGTTGAGCTATATTTTGCTCTTTACCAATACCATTAAGTACGAGGGATATCTTCGTTTTTAGATTGCTAAAATCCCGACATAAACACATTTTTATTATTTGAGTGTACGAATATTTTGTGTCGGAAAGAACTGTGACATACCATTTCCATGAGTGATCATTTTTTTGGTAGCATCAGACTATCTACAAAGGCCAAATAATTTTGAAATGTACTTCTGATACAACTTCGTATCGCCTGTCATTGTCACGCGACTTTCCAATTTGAATTTTCAAAATCTCTTTAATGTAATGTACTCAACCCTGTGTTATATTATGCTTACTGGAAACACGTATAGGGGCAATAAAATTATTTGCTAAACATCTAAAAATACTATAAGTCATTTTGCGATGTAACGTCACAAAATACGTAAAATGTAAAATATTAATAATTCAAACTGTAGAAAGAACCTAATGTCATATAAGAATCAACCTACAGAAACTATCGTCAAAAGAATAATAATTTAATCTGGAAAAAATCCTAAGCTTAATGAATAATACTACAATCTGTTGAAATTAGAAAAATAAAATAGTAATGACCCTAATCCAAGAAGTCACTAAGCTTAAATAATTATACCTCAAACTGTAAAAACTATTTAAGTAAAAGAATAATAACCCTAGCTATATAAACTGCTATAGTAAACAAGTAATCGCTCCAATTGTAATAATAATTAATATACCCCATATGTTTAGTTGTGACTCAACTAAACATATATTGACCATTTATTGGATGGTAGACGTGACTCAACTAAACATATATTGACCATTTATTGGATGGTAGACGTGACTCAACTAAACATATATTGACCATTTATTTGGTGGTAGTGGTGACTCAACTAAACATTTATTGACCATTTATTGGGTGGTAGTCGTGACTCAACTAAACATATATTGACCATTTATTGGGTGGTAGTCGTGACTCAACTAAACATATATTGACCATTTATTTGTGGTAGTCGTGACTCAACTAAACATAAATTGACCGTTTATTGGATGGTAGACGTGACTCAACTAAACATATATTGACCATTTATTTGGTGGTAGTGGTGACTCAACTAAACATATATTGACCATTTATTGGGTGGTAGTCGTGACTCAACTAAACATATATTGACCATTTATTGGGTGGTAGTCATGACTCAACTAAACATATATTGACCAAGCAGTTTAAGACGACGTTTACTTTTAAGCCAGTTATTTAAAAGTATTATAACTTAAATATTGTTATTCTGTTACAGGTGCTTTTTTGTCATCGTGTAACATCTTGAAATTTGACGAAAACATTTTTTTTTTGTTAAGCGACAACTTTTCAACTAACTTTGCTTCTTGGTAGTCTTAATTTTTATTTTATTGTTATTTTAGCATATAGTTATTTCATGTTAATTGAATTAAATTAGAATTAAAATGTACCCAGTTTCTCTTTCAGTGAATCTAACTCTTTTGTTCTCATAAACAATTCAACATTGGAATATACTGTGTCAGCGACAATTGACGTCGACTATCTTCCTATATATATATATATATATATATTTATTTATACTAACTCCTTACAGACTTTCCATATCAAACCAGAAAAGAACGAGCTAATAATGCATTTATCTCCAGCTACGTGTCACTCACAGTCAGGGTTTCTCACGAGCTCTTTTCTTTGCTTTTATCTGAACAATATCTCCGGGAAGTGAAAGTAGGCCTTATCACAGCAAACACCTCACCATGTTGATAACAGTGAGTCTACTTTATCCCATATCACGTTACAGCGTATACTGCTTCGTGTTATAAAGAAAAAGCTGTTGCCATATGGAACAGATACGGATAACATTCGCATACATATCTTTGTATTATATACATATAGATCAAATTTCAACGTGTATATAACTTTAAAATCAACATGAGGTTAAATATGTGTTGTTTGTTTCCTGCGTTTACTTTTTTCTTAGGCTAAGTTAACGTGCTGATTAGAGTGCATTTTAAGCATCACAGGATTATATTACACTTAAGTTCAAAAAGTATGTCTAGAGCCTGTCAGAAAACCGCTTAATTTCTTAAGTTTTAATAAAAACAAATATATCGCTTCCTGCATCATCGTTATATGAACAGTTTAATTGGTACTATTTTTTTCTCGTGAATTATCAGTTCACACAGTTTCATATTGAAAGAGAGTATGAAGAATTTTACTTATCCAAATGAATACGACTACAAATTTAAATTAAACCAAACATTTAAGTTCCATCAAAATGTGGCTGACTAATCAGTAGAATAGGATTTTTTAGAAAGTTTTCCGTAAATGAAAATTCTTGTATTCTATCGTTAGTTTGATTACAAAATTAACTTTTGCAAACAGGGTATAATTATTAAAACTTAAAGTAAATTTCGTTGAATCCCAGAAACATTTCAGAACTAAACAGTCAGCGTGTTGACCTCTATCACCGAAGAAAAAGTTTGTTAAAGAAATTTTGCAGTAAAAGACTTTAGTATTGTTGAGGTTATGGCTTTATAAGTCAAAATCTCCATTTTTATAGAATTTAGGATTCCTTACTTGGTTCTCTTCTAACTTTTAAGACTTAAAACGTTTTTTTAGATATGCTTATCGACACACTAACATCTTCATTTACTACTTTCAGATCAAACAGCAACAACAAAGTTCGGGCTATATAAATCAAAGTAGGAAAGAAAACAGTTCGAAGTCAACGAACTAATGTAGCAAGAAGAGACAATTCAGGAAGTAGAAATCAAGGCATAGCGATTAGTGTTAGAAGTATTAAGACAGGATGATTGGTGTTAGAAGTTGTAAGACAGGATGATTGGTGTTAGAAGTTGTAAGACAGGATGATTAGTGTTAAAAATTGTCAGACAGGATGATTAATGTTAGAAGTTGTAAGACAGGATGATTAGTGTTAAAAGTTGTAAGACAAGATGATTAGTGTTAGAAGCTGTCAGACAGGATGATTAGTGTTAGAAGTTGTAAGACAGGATGACTAGTGTTAGAAGTTGTCAGACAGGATGATTAGTGTTAGAAGTTGTAAGACAGGATGATTAGTGTTAAAAGTTGTAAGACAAGATGATTAGTGTTAGAAGTTGTCAGACAGGATGATTACTGGTAGAAGTTGTAATACAGGATGACTAGTGTTAGAAGTTGTCAGACAGGATGATTAGTGTTAGAAGTTGTAAGACA
>NW_013665658.1:554010-581018 GCF_000517525.1 Limulus polyphemus
GCAGGACTAATGAACTAATGTAGCTAGATGAGGCAATTCAGGAAGTAAAAATTAAGACATAGCGGAAAGATTGCAGGACTAATGAACTAATGTAGCTAGATGAGGCAATTCAGGAAGTAAAAATTAAGACATAGCGGAAAGATTGCAGGACTAATGAACTAATGTAGCAAGAAGAGACAGTAAAGAGAGTAGATATTAAGGCAGAGAAAAATACTTCTGGACTGATGAACTAATCTAGTAAGAAGAAACAGTATAGGAAGTAGAAAACAAAGGGGAAAGTGTAAAAAGTTCAGGGTTATTTACTTCTAGGTATGTTCGTAACTTGTAATAAAATTCCTGGTTGTAGGTCAAAGTGTTCTTCTGGAGAACATAAGTATTATTTCGATATTTTTGAATTCTAGAGTTGTTATTTTAGTTAGTTTACTTGAGACGGTGCAGTTTTAGGTTTTATTACTATAGGTATATATAAGTGTAAAGTTACGGCATTAGGCCTAATACTAGATCATTAGAGTTTTTTTTCCCTTTAGTGTTTACGTAACTACTAGTACTGGGTTATAGGATAATAAAGCGATTCAACATTAGAAGGAAATGTAGAGTTTTCAGTTAAGCAAGAAATATAATTTGTTTGGCTTAAAAGTTTAAATTACTGTTTCTATTACTCTTTTATATTTGCTGAAAATTTGATACATTAGTAAATTGACTAAATTAGCATTTAGTTGCGTGTAACTAGAAACGTGTTGTACATCTTTGCTGTGGTACTGCCGTTGATAATTAATTATATAAGCATTGGTTAATAGAGGATCTGGTGTCACATTCATCCACAGTTTAATGCTATTTAATCTACAGTTTGACATAGCGAGTGTTATTGGCAAGTTATAAAACAAGCTAAATAAATTGTATTCTTACACAAGCATAATTTAAAGACGAGTTTATGTCAATTCTCATTTTAAATATGAACTTAAGTATTTAGTGAGAAGATAAGGTAATAATATGATAGGGTATTACATTTAACTTTAACGCAAGGTTTAACAATGCTGTCAATAGGCTACTTGTATTTTGTGTTGATTATTTATTCCCGGTTAGTGTAAGTGATTAGCATTCACAACTTAAGGAACTTAGTTGTAAAGATGTGCAATTTGTTTGTAGAGTTTGTAGGTTGGAGGAGAAATTGGAGACTGTTCTAAATAGGGTAGAAGCTATGTCTAAAGTGAAGGGTAAACTGAGAGAAATAGCATCAGGATTTCAAGAGGAACTTAAGCTTTTGCATGCGAGGGATAGAGTAGATAATAATGCCTTTTAGGCAGTTAAAAACAGTACTAATAGGGCTAGTAGCAATATATGTAATTATAATGAACAGGTTCTATTAAGCAACAGTTTCAGCATCACGATTGTGTAGCTGATGTACTTGAGGAGGAAGGGATAACAAAAGGGACAGATAGGGATGAGAGTGAAAAATATATATTGTTATAGAAGATTCTTCAGTAAAACAAGTGATTAGAACTGTCTGTAGAGTAAATAGGCAGAAAAGAATTAAATTATACTATTCAGGCGGAGGGCAGGGGATATAACCGACAAAGCAAATGATATAATAAAGGGTGCTAGTGGTGATGCAGTCTTTGTAATGCGCATAGGAACTAACGATGTAGGGAAGGATAGATCAGGGTAGCTTATTGTTTAAGTACAAGACATCAATAAAAGCATTCAGAAAAAAGGTCCATAATAATTTAATTCTGTCGAGAATACTGTCAAGGCTTAACTGTGGGGATGGAATTATAAGTAAATCACTATGCTTAGATTAAAATGTAAAGAAGGGCAGGTTGAATGATTGGACTTGTGAAATAACTTCAGTGAAGAAAAGGAACTTTTCGGAATGGATGGGATAGAGTAGGATCTGGCTTGTTTGCTATTAACGAAACTGTAAAGGCAACTTTAAACTATAATTAGACAGTGGCGATGGCTAGATAGTAAAGAAAAAATAAGATATCTAGAAAGACATGATGTTTTAATAAGTACAAAGGCAGTCTTAATGGTACTCTAAACTGTTATTATTGTTATGATAGAAATATAAGAAAGAAACCGGATGACTTTAAAGAGCTTTTTGGAACACAGGGTTTTAGTACAATGGGAATTACCGATACTTGACTAAATATAGACAATTTTGATGACAGGAATTTATTTGAAGTACAGGATTATAGTTATTTAATAGGGATAGAGTACACAAAAGGGGAAGGAGTGGATTTATATGTAAAATGTGAGTTAGAGTCTGTTGAAGTACATTATATCGAAGATAATAACAATTAGGTTGAATCTATTTGGGCTACAATTAGTGGTTATAATGGGAGAAGGATTTTAGTTGGAATTTGTTACAGATCACCAGACGATACTGATGAATCAATGACAAACTGTACAGTAAGATAAAGAATTCAACTGTTAATGAGGCAGTAATTACGGGAGAATATATTTTTGGCATATTGGAGTCAGACCATGAGGTAAAAATGTTTTTAGAAACTGTTCAGTATGGTTTTCTTCAATAATTGATTAGGGTACCCACTACGAACAATGCTATTTTAGATTTATTGTTACCTTCTAATATACAAATTGTTGAGAGGGTGAAAATTGGGGATATCTAGGTGCAAGTGGTTATTGCTCTATTAGGTTCAAGGTTTTGCTGCATATGGACATAAGGAGTAATGAGATTAAAAAAAAAGCAAATTTTGAGGAGATGAGACAAGAATTATCTGCTGTGAATTGGGCAACGAAATTATTTGGAGATACTGATGAAAGGTGGAACTATTTTTGAATAGATTCTTAAATATTCAAGATAGAAATGTTCCTCGTGAACAGAAAATGGGGACTGTAAGTAAAAAACTAGGTTGGCTTACAAAGGTATAAAGAATAAAATTAAATAAAAGAATTATAAATATAGATTTTGAGGATCAAAAGAAGATCAAGAGAATTAGTTAAAAGAGAAATTAGAAAAACAAAAAATAAATGAATAATGGTTGGCTGCAAATGTAAAAAATAATAATAAGAATTTCTTCAAATACATAAATAATGTAAGGACGGAAGTAGGACGTATGAGGGATAATACAGGAAGGCTAATATATGATGAGTATAGGGTGGCTGGGTTAATAAATTTCACTTTTTCTTCAGTTTTTACTGATGAACATTTAAGCAATATACCTCATCCTGAACAGTTGTTAGATGAAAACAAGAATGAACAAGATGGATGCATTAATTCTGAACTTGTTTACAACTAATTGTGAAGTTTACATAATGATAAAGCTTTTGGTCGGATAAACTTTCCCACAAAAGGTTTTGAAGGAGGTTAAGGATTGGATATGTGAACCACTTGCTACTATTTTTTCTAATTCCTTGAACAGTGTTACTCCTCTTGTCAAGGCAGATGATAAGAATTGCCTTAATAATTATAAGTCTATTTGTTTTATATCAGTGGTAAGAAAATAACTTGAAAGTCTGATAAAACATGCTTTGCAAAGTTATTTAACAAAGTTTAACATTTTGTTGGATATTCTACATAGTTTCATTAGGAGAAAATATTGCTTTACTAATCTTTTGACATTCTTTGAAGAGGTTACTGTTTCAGTAGATGAGGGTATGTTGGATTTTCGGAAAGCATTTGACAAGATGCGGCATAAAAGATTGCAAAAAATATATATCTCTATAGGTGTGGGGGATAAGTTAGCAAATTGGATACAAAGTGGCTTTAAGGAAGAATACAGAGGGTTGTTACAAATGCAGCTCACTCAGACTGGATTAATATCACACACGAGGTACCTCAGGGCTCAGTGGTAGAACCTTTTGCCATTTTTGATTTACATCAGTTTACATCAATGACGTTAAAGTTTTTGGTGTTGCTCGCTATGAGGAGGATACAACTGTTTTATAAAAATATTTAGATTATTTGGTAAGTTGGGTGAATAAATGGTAGATGGCTTTTAATTACAGAAAATGCAAGATAATGCATGTAGGATATAACAATTTGAAGTATGAGTAAAAGTTTGATGGGAATAACCTTAACATTGTCATGAAAGAAAGGGATCTTGGTATATTGGTTGATCACTTTCTTAAGTCACCGAACCCTTTCCAACAATTCAATGTCTTTCCTAAGGTAAGGATCCCAAGACTGAACACAACACTCCAAATGTGACTCAACCAGTGGCCTATACAATGAAATTATAGCTCTTTAGAATTGTATTCCATAATTCTCTGGATACAACCTAAAATCCTATTTGCTCGACCACTAACAACAGCACACAGGAGGGTTATTACAATGGAACTTGGGATGGAAAAGCTGTCATACGAGGATAGGTTAAGATATCTGAACTTGTTTTCTCCTAAAGCAAGATGAGTAATAAGGGATCTTATTGAGGTGTTGATGGATTGTTAAGGGAACAGAGAGTGTTGCTGCACCACCTTTTTCCATATCTAATAGTAAAACTATCTTCGTTTTTACAGATCTGATGATAAATCGTATGTTTATAAGGTCTAAGAACAACAGCCCGATTTGAGAACGTAGATTATCATTTTTCGTGTTTGAAAATTTTCACTAGCCACATCTATGTTATAAAAGTCGGACAGAAAAGTTCACGCAATTATCTGGGTTTAGCCCGATATCACATTTTAAATTATGTTTTCCAAAATTTTAAACTAAAGCAAAACCTTGCCTGCAGTATTGATATATCTCGATTTCAAACCACGAATACTTGTAGCTTAAGGAAGTTCATCACTTTCTGATATATCACGACTTCAAATCACGTGTAGTCGTAGCTTAAGGCAGTTCATCACTTTCTGATATATCACACTTAAATCACTTGCAGTCGTAGCTAAAGGCAGTTCATCACTTTCTGATATATCACAACTTAAAATCACGTGCAGTCGTAGCTAAAGGCAGTTCATCACTTTCTGACATATCACGACTTAAAATCACGTGTAGTCGTAGCTTAAGGCAGTTCATCACTTTCTGATATATCACAACTTAAAACTGCATGTAGTCGTAGCGTCAGGTAATTCATCACTTTGTGATCTATTACAACCTAAAATAGCGTACATTCATAAATTGACAAAATGTTTCACTTTCTAGTATATCACGACTTAAAATCACGTGAAGTCGTAACTTAGGGTAATGCATCACTTTCATGGACTACCAATACACAGCAGAACAAACCTATACACCATAATTAATTGTAGAAAAAAAGCTTTTCCACTAAAAGCAAAACATAATATCTTGATTTAGATATCACCATCATTAAATGGACATTTAAGTTAAATTTTTCAATAAATTGGACACTTTCAACTTTGAAGTTATAGAATTTTTGTTCCCAAATACGAATATTCCAAACAATTTCTGTTACAATGTTTATTACTCACGGCATTATAGATACAATATAATTTGTTCATGATTACAAGATTTTGTGGACCGAGCTCATAAACTCATTCCCATTTTTCATAATCGAGGTTTCTCATTCCGCATTTTAAACCCAAAATTCGTTCATTTGTGTTAGAAATTCTACAATATACTTAGAAATAGGCTTAGAAGTTTCACATGGTATCACTACCTTTTAAAAAGTTTAACATCTACACTTTGGTTACTTGGAATATTGTTTAGGGTAATAATACACAGCTTTACTGTATTGACCACCATTGGGGTAGCTACTGTTAGTTTAAGTTATTATTATATATAGTTAATGAAAGCTATATAACAGTTCCGCACTTAGCATTACATTACGTCATACCATAACATTAAAGGACAAAAAGAGAGAGACCTTTTGATCCATCTAGGCTGTCATTTCTACTAAATTAAACTGACCGCTTCAGAAAATCATCTCGAAGCCAGTCCTTATTATTCAAATATTTATCGAGCTTCCCTTAAACTTCCTAAAATTAACTGCATGTGACACATCTGATAATAACTCATTCCAAAGGCCAACCACCCTGTTACAAAAATAAAGCTGCCTTAGCTGAAGGTGCAACAACACCATCAATTTTCTTAACAATCATAAACACTTCAATCAGATCCCCTTTAGCTTTTTTTTTCAAGATAAAACAAGTTCAGAGATCTAAGCCTATCCTCGTTTGACAACTTTTCTTTCCAAGGTATCATTCTAGTAGCCTTTCTCTGAACCTTTTCCAATGGCATTAAAACCACTTTAGACTTTTATTCAATATTTCTGGAGATATAACCTAAAGTCCAATTGGCCTTTCCACTAGCAACAGCACGTTGCTTAGATGGCTTAAAAGACGGGTCAACCAGAACCCCAAGATTTTTCTTTTCCTTAACACTTGTAAGGATATTTCCATCAAATAATACTAATAATTCAAATATAATATTCCAAATGTATTACTTTGCAATTACTATAGTTGAAAGTCATCTGCCATTTATTTGCCCAACCCATTAAATAATCCAAATGTATTTTTTTCTAAAGCAGCAACAGCATCCTTATAGACAGCAACCTCTAAAACTTTAATGTCATCAGCAAATTTGAATAATCAGTTGAGTAACCATTTCTTCATCTATGTCATAGAAGTAACTCAAAAAGGACAAATATCCTGACACTGAGCCATAAGTTATCCCACATTTTACATTAATCCAATTTGACTGAACTCCATTTATAACAACACCCTGATTTCATCCATCTAGCCAGTTTTCTATTAACTGAGCCAACCTATCCTTCACACCTACAGACCATAAAAGCTCATTAGTTCAGTTACATCAACTTTTGATCATTATTCTCATTGTCATATTAGTCGGTGCAGTAACTTTCCTCTCTAAGTCTTATTATTTTTTATACAACTTTCTACTTTCTAATAGCTTATTGTGTTTCCTTTTCGGCTTTTATAGAATATTTAAGGTTCCTTATTGTTTTCCTGTAGCTAGCTCTATGTGTTTGTTACAGAGGATAGTTAAAGTAAGAGTGATAAAGTTTGGTAGACACCACACATGTTATGTTTAGCATGTTGTTTTCTTACACATAATATTATTGTATTTTCATGGAAATCTCAAGTATTATTTGATTTTCCCATTTATTGTTTTGTATCTCCATAAACATCAGTGTTTGGTTGCATTACGATAATACTGTTCCTAAAAATATCGATACAGTTTAAACTGTAATATGTGTCTTGTAAATAGTCACAGATGCCACTTGCCTTTGACAGTCAATTCCCTTCTAAACTGAAATGGCATATAGGATCTGGTGCTGAATTCTAGCTTAACTGGTATAGGCAGATGAGAATGGCTGCTCCCCCTCCCCTCAAGACATTAGGGGTAACTTAATGAGTTTTCCTTGATCAAGAGACATGTTATGGAAAGTTGGAGAAACACCAGGAACGTTAAATTAATGTCAAGACTTCTAAAGACATTTTCTTCAACTATAGTACTTCAGGCCTACAGTAGTATTCAATAGTATTTCAGTGTTCCCTATGAAATATATATCATATTATTTATTTATTGATACGCTCACTAACAATGTTGGTTATAATGTTTGGTATACTAAATGTCATTACTTTTTATTTTCATTTATTGTTCATTGTCATACCTTTATTATAAAGATTGAGTTGCATTTTTAACTTAATATATATATTTAAGGTTAACTTAAACCTCACAATCTGGTCGAATCTCGAGAGATATTATTGGGAATACGGTCGAAAATATCGCTAACAGGCGATGATACTCAACTGAAGAAAAACGTAAGAAAAGTATATTTAATTAGCTATACGGATTGTCATGCTGATTTTTAGTTTCAATCTAAGTACATGACTTGCTCTGATCGGTGCAGTCGCAACTTGTGGTAATGTATCATTTTCTGATATACAACTATCAAACCACGTGTAGTAGTAGCTTGTGGTAATGTATCATTTTCTGATATACAACTATCAAACCACGTGTAGTAGTAGCTTGTGGTAATGTATCATTTTCTGATATACAACTATCAAACCACGTGTAGTAGTAGCTTGTGGTAATGTATCACTTTCTGATATACAACTATCAAACCACGTGTAGTAGTAGCTTGTGGTAATGTATCACTTTCTGATCAAACCACAGTCCATAATTTTATTATGTATCACGACCTAAAGTCATTGGTGTTCTAGCTTGACACAATCCCTAATTATGCTGTTTCACATGCAATTATAGTTCGAGGCAATGTACTACTGAATTGAGGGTTCTTGGAGTTATGCCTATCTTGACAGTAATAACCACTTCTTCTATCTCATCTATCAGCATGTATTATTGTGATGAGAATTTCTTTCAGAAAACTTCATAGCGAGGAGAATCGAGACAACAAATGTTGACATTCTCTGTTATCAAAAACTATGCGTCGCTGTCAAGACAGCTAGATATACTGTATACAGACCGTTTCTGTTTTTACTATTACAGTGTTTAACCTTTCAATGTCAGCTTTAAAAAACACGTCTAATCTTCTGAGAACTCATATTTTATTACGTAATCAAGTACAATCTTTTTCTCCTGAGTTTTTACAACTCGACTTTGGCCAATAAAAATAAATAGTGTGAAGGACTATAATGATGAAAAATTTTGATATTTAAAAAAAAAGTGTATGATAACGTTCAAACTGCTCAAACAACCATTGGTTTTATAAAACACGTGAAATTTAAAACAGCCAGTAATGATGAGTTATAAACTATCTGGAAACCATTAAATGGAAATTATCGCTATCGACAGTGATGTAGGCTTAAGCAGTATCGTAACGAACCAAAACGTTAACACGAATTGTCCATTTGGATTTCTGACTTTTGTTTGTTTTTAGGAGTGCGACTTGCCTTGTCTCGCGCTCGAAAGATGTATAGTTTAATGGAAAATTGCGGAAGTTGTAACCAATGTGATTGATAATCAGAAATATTATGGGAGAAGATACTAATGATGAGTATTAGCAGTATACTGAACCCCAAAAAAAGTTTAGTATCATATAAAACATAACTAGAGAAAACGGTATATTCTTATTTTAATTCGTAAAACATTTTCTTCCCATAAATAACATACTTGAATGAACAAGTAAAACGTTCTGACAGGTTTAAGGATTGGAGCTTTATCGATTGATAGGAAAAATATATAAAAATAGATGTTTACAAGACGAAAACATAGAGGAAAAAACATGTATTAAGAGAACGAAAACCCAAACAAATACGTGACAAATGTGTGAAGAAAAACTATTTATCCTTGACAATAAAATGATAAAAAAATTATGTTTACAAGACGAAAATACAGAGGAAAAACAGTTGTTAAAATACCAAAAAATATTAACAAATACATGACAAGTGTATAAAGAAAAAGACGAAAACATAGAGAAAAAACAGGTGTTAAGAACACTTTGCAATTTAGTCCTCCAAACGTATCATTCTCCATACTTTGGTAACGTAAACATTTATTTTTCCTAACACATCTTTCATCTATTCCTTGTTTTTTAATGTATTTTCGTGATTTGTTTGTGTGCAGAATTTATGTTCTATGTATTTCTCTAGCCATAAGAAATACTTTTTATCGGCGTTCTTTAATCCTGAGTTCTGTAACATATTACGTATTATACTTTCGTTTTATAAACGCTGTTTTTATATATTCCGCATAAATCTTCTTACATTGTACTTTGGTCTTGTAAAGATCTTTTTTTAAATGCTTCGTTCAAAAATCTGTGTCTATGTACTTCCAATCTATTAACATCTTTCACATATTTTAAACTACTGACAAACCAGCGTTCGTATGACCAATACTACTAATTGCTTACTATTATTGACTTCTTGTTCCTTCCTTAGTATTTGATAATACAACTAATTGCTTACTATCATTGACTCATTGTTCCTTTCTTAGTATTTTATAATACAACTAATTGCTTACTATCATTGACTCATTGTTCCTTCCTCTAGTATTTTATAATACAACTAATTGCTTACAATCATTGACTTCTTGTTCCTTCCTTAGTATTTTATAATACTACTAATTGCTTACTATCATTGACTCATTGTTTCTTCCTCTAGTATTTTATAATACAACTAATTGCTTACTATTGTTGACTCATTGTACCTTCCTCTAGTATTTTATAAAAAAACTAATTGTTTACTATCATTGACTCATTGTCCTTCCTCTAGTATTTTATAAAAAAACTAATTGTTTACTATCATTGACTCGTTGTTCCTTCTTTAGTATTTTATAAAACAACTAAATGTGCACTATCATTGACCGCTTGTTCTTTCATATAGTATTTTATAAAACAGCTACTTTTTTACCATCATTGACTCCTTTTTCCTTCCTCGAGTATCTTATAAAACAACTAATTGTGTACTATCATTGACTCCTTGTTCTTTCTTCTAGTATTTTTTCATAAAACAACTAGTTGTTTACTATCATTGACCGCTTGTTCTTTCATATAGTATCTTATAAAACAACTAATTGTGTACTATCATTGACTCCTTGTTCCGTTCTCTAGTATTTTATAAAAAACAAAACAAATTGTTTACTATCATTGACTCCTTGTTTCGTTTTCAAGTATTTTATAAAACAACTACTTGTGCCCTATCATTGAATCCTTGTTCCATTTTCAAGTATTTTATAAAATAAACTACTTGTTTACTATCACTGACTCCTTGTTCCTTCCTTAGTATTTTATAAAATAACTAAATGTGCACTATCATTGACTCCTTGTTCTTTCATATAGTATTTTATAAAACAACTACTTCTTTACCATCGTTGACTCCTTTTTCCTTCCTCGAGTATCTTATAAAACAAGTAATTGTGTACTATCATTTACTCCTTATTCCGTTCTCTAGTATTTTATGAAAAAACAAATTGTTTACTATCACTGACCGCTTGTTCCTTCCTCTAGTATTTTATAAAACAACTAGTTGTGCACTATTATTGACTTCTTGTTCCGTTTCAAGTATTTTATAAAATAAACTACTTGTTTACTATCACTGACTCCTTGTTCCTTCCTTAGTATTTTATAAAATAACTAAATGTGCACTACCATTGACTCCTTGTTCCTTCCTTAATATTTTATGAAACAAATAACTGTTCACTATCATTGATTCCATATTCCTTCCTCTAGTATTTTATAAAACAACTAATTGTACACTATCATTGACTCTTTGTTCCTTCCTCTAGTATTTCATAAAACAATTAAGTGTGCGCTACCATGATTCCATATTCCTTCTCTAGTATTTTATAAAACAACTACTTGTTTACTGTGACTGACTCCTTCTTCCTTCCTTAGTAATTTATAAAACAACTAATTGTGTACTATCATTGACTCCTTGTTCATTCCTCTAGTATTTTTAAAAACTATTTGTTTCTATCACTGACTCTGTGTTCCTTCCTTAGTATTTTATAAAACAACTAATTGTGCACTATCATTGACTCCTTGTTCGGTTCTCAAGTATTTTATAAAACAACCAATAGTGTACTATCATTAAACCCTTGTTTTGCCCGGCATGGCCAGGTGGATAAGGCGCTCGACTCGCAATCTGAGGGTCGCGGGTTCGAATCCCCGTCCCACCAAACATGCTCGGCCTTAGCCGTGGGGGCGTTATAATGTGACAGTCAATCCCACTATTCGTTGGTAAAAGAGTAGCCCAAGAGTTGGCGGTGGGTGGTGATGACTAGCTGCCTTCCCTCTAGACATACACCGTTAAATTTGGGACGGCTAGCGCAGATAACCCTCGTGTAGCTTTGCGCAAAATTCAAAAACAAACAAAACAAACAATCCTTGTTTATTCCTCAAGTATTGTATAAAATAACTTATTGTGCACTATCATTCACTCCTTGTTCTTTCCACGAGTATTTTATAAAAGAACTATTTGTGCACTATTATTGATTCCATATTCCTTCCTCTAGTATTTTATAAAACAACAAAATGTGAACTATCACTGACTTATTGTTCCTTCCTCTAGTATTTTATAAAACAACTAATTGTGCATTAGCATTGACTTCTTGTTGTTTACTTAGTATTTTATAAAACACCAAACTCTGCACTATTATTAATTCCATATTCCTTTCTCTAGTATTTTTTAAAACAACTACTTGATTACTATTATTTACTCCTTGTTCCTTCGTTAGTATTTTATATAACAAGTAATTGTGTACTATCATTGATTCAATATTCCTTCCGATAGTATTTTATAAAACAACTAATTGTGCAATATCATTGATTCTATATTCCTTCCTTAGTATTTTATAAAAGAACTAATTGTGCACTGTCATTGACTCCTTGTTCGGTTCTCAAGTATTTTATAAAACAACCAACAGTGTACTATCATTGACTCCTTGTTTCTTCCTTAGTATTTCATAAAACAACAAAATTTGTACTATCATTGAATTCTTGTTATTTCCTCTAGTATTTTATAAAACAACTAATTGTACACTATCATTGATTCCATATTTCTTCCTATAGTATTTTATAAAACAACAATTTTTTTACTATCATTCACCGTTTGTTCCTTCCTCTAGAATTTTATAAAACAATTGCTTGTGCACTATCATTAACTCATTGTTCCTTCCTTTAGTATTTTATAAAACAACTACTTGCTTACTATCATTAACTCATTGTTCCTTCCTTTAGTATTTTATAAAACAACTACTTGTTTACTATCATTGACTCCTTGTTCCTTTCTCTAGTTTTTTATGAAACAACAACTTGTTTATTACTATTGACTACTGGTTCCTTCCTTAGTATTTTATTAAACAACTAATTGTGCAGTATCATTGACTACTTGTTCTTTTATCTAGTATTTTGTAAAAACAGCTAATTGCGCACTATCATTAACTCCTCGTTCCTTCCTCTAGTATTTTATAAAACAACTAATTGCGCACTATCATTAACTCCTCGTTCCTTCCTTAGTATTTTATAAAACAACTACTTGTTTACTATCATTGACTCCTTGTCTTTCATTAATATCTTATAAAGCAACTAACTGTGTAATATCATTGACTCTTGTTCCTTGCTTAGTAATTTATAAAACAACTCACTGTGCTCCATTATTGATTCCATATTCCTTCTACTAGTATTTTATAAAACAACTACTTGTTTACTATTATTGATTCCATATTCCTTCTACTAGTATTTTATAAAACAACTACTTGTTTACTATCATTGATTCCATATTGCTTCCCCTAGTATTATATAAAACAACTAATTGTGCACTGTCATTGATTCCATATTCCTTCTTCTAGTAATTTATAAAACAACTAATTGTGCGCTATCATTGACTCCTTGATCCGTTTTCTAGTATTTTACAAACCAACTAACTGTGCACTATCATTGACTCATTGTTCCTTCCTCTAGTATTTTATAAAACAACTACTTGTTTACAATCATTGACTCATTGTTCCTTCCTCTATTATTTTATATAACAACTAATTGTTTACTATGACTGATTCATTGTTCCTTCCTTAGTATTTTATAAAACAACTAATTGTTTACTATCATTGACTCATTGTTCCTTTCTTAGTATTTTATAAAACAACTAATTGTGCACTATCATTGATTCCATATTCCTTCCACTAGTATTTTATAAAACAACAAATTCTGCACTATAATTGACTCCTTGTTCCTTCCTTAAGTGTTTTTTAAAGCAACTAATTGTTTACTAACATTGACTCATTGTTCCTTCCTCTAATATTTTATAAAACACCTAATTATTTATTATCATTGACTCCATGTTCCTTCGTCTAGTATTTTATAAAATATTTTATATTTTTATTTGGCAATGTCAAATTTTTTTACTGAAAATATGCAGATTTAACGCTCACTTAAAATGATAAATTATACTACTTTCAACGTCTTTTAGGTATTATATGACGGTAGTGTCCTAACCTAAATCACTGTATCCCCCTTTGATTGTTATGAGTTAATATAATACAATTTGAATACACACCATAGATATTTTTCAATACATTTTATCGTTGCCCTTATATCTCATGTTATTTTATAAAAACTAAGGTAATCATTTCCAGATATTTGATGTTCCCACGAAAGTATATCAAGGTTTTCAAATATTAGAAATCCATAATATGTAGTTTAATGGGAACGGGTAGAGCTTAGTGTGACTTTAAAAAGTGCAGGAAATCGTATAAAAGATCAGTCTGAACATCGAATAACTGCAAATAAAGCTCTTTCTAAATCTTTTTAAATCATGATACATATGCCTTATCAAAGCCACTTTCCAGGACCGAGCGGGATATAAAAAACACAAAGCAGTGAAACAATGCTAGAAACTGAGTTACAATCGACGAGAAATTTCAAGTTTATCAAATGTTTAAGAAAAGCACAACTGTGTTAGGGATATCCTCAGAGGGTCCTTGAGATTCTATCATATTTATCTTACTTAAGGTTATTTCAAAATGACATTTTTGTTTCATTCCTAAATCAAAATGAATAAGAGGTAAACAATAATTGAAACCTTTGAGACTTTCTGTTTCAATATGTGTAATTTCTTTTATTTTATTAGTCTTTCAATGTATATGTGTTATCACAATAGCCGGAAGTCCCAATGAACTTAAACTGGACGTCACATACTCTTGTCATAATGTGACGTGTAGAGTCCCTGTTGACTTTGTCTACCAACTGTATACGTTCTCTGAGCTGGGCGTGACTATGTGCTTAACGTGCTGAACTATGAAACCGAGATTCCATGGTTTGTGTCTCATTTATTCAAAAACGCGTTTCGCACCTTAAAGCCGTTGGCGCTTTATAAGAGTGACAGTCAAATAAACAACCAAACACGTTCTGGATAAAGTGTTTTATATTTCATATCACAATTTACTCCGATATGTAAAATATTTTGCGTGTAATATTTTCAGTTTCATTATATTCACGCCTTTTAGAACATATATTTTTGTATGTCTGTGGATATCTCACAACTAGCTTCAATTTCACAACTTTCTACGTCTTGTATAGCATATTTTGCTTTGCACGGATTTGTTTAACAGTTTAAATGCCCACGCTCAGGATACTAAGAGACATATACTATTTTCTTCTCTCAACTAACTAGTTACTTTATAACTGACAAAGTAGTGATGGGAGTAAAAGGTATTGTTTTTTTAAAATGATGTTACAAAACGTCGTAAATATCAACTGCTTCCCATACCTCGTACCTTGAGCAACACCATAGCTCAGGGATAATAAATATTAATGTTTTCAGAATTTTGTTATAGCGAGTATTTCCTAAGCAATTAGTACAGATCTACATATTCTGCATGAATATTTCTATGGAAGTCTGAGTAGTGCTTCTTCAGTCCCTCACAACAGTTCTTCCCAGCTGTTATAATGTCTGGTCTGAGAAGTCGCCTCTGAAGCTAGTCTTAAATGTTGTTCTTTGAGTCTGAATTCAAAGGAAACACTGACTAGTTTTCTAATAGTATTCTTTTACTGTCAATAAAAATAAAAGTAAGCCCAATGATCTCAGTCCGATTTTATCCATTATGATCGCAACTTCCAACCTTTATGAAGACGTGGTCAGTTGATCAGTAGCTGATGCCTCCATACATAATCTTAGAGTCCTAACCCAAATCTGTGATATACAGCCACCATGCAGTTGGGGTTGTTTCCCCCTCCCCTCCAAGCCTATGACGTTCAGTTACCATCTAATCAGTCAGCGTCGACCCACAAACTTGTCAGGCTCAACTCTCACGCAGTCGACATTGCAGTCCCTATGTCTGTTATATTCAGCTATTATGCAATAGACGTACCGCTCTGCAGGTTCTTTCATAATTGCCATGATTATCGTCGTGTGCGGTTGAAGACAGCCTAACGAGGGCTACGTATCCAAAACTAGGAGGTGTGACATGATAAGTTCTATTGCCAAGTAGTTTCATGCTTAAAGCGAGATGTGTTGTGATTTCTGAAAATATTACATTTTACATTCATTAATAGTTTGCGAGATCATTTTTGCCTACTTGCAGATTATATATCAACAATCTGAAGATCCATAATTTGTTTCATACCGTACACAGATAACCAAAGGTGTGAAAAAAACAGATATGTTTCATTAATATGTTTCATCTGAAATGACGTCGTTAAGTGCAAATGAACACCTATTTATTTAACACTTTAACTTGAAAAGTTTATTTAATGAATTGCTTGTAGCTTGCTCCCTATACTAAATCTGGACAATGTTTGAATTCCACTTTAGTATCATTTAACGAATTATTTGATAAAATTACTCTGAGTCAAAGTAAGGAAATTTTTAGTTGTAGCAAAAAAAATTAATTAGGGAAGGTGAAATGTAATACTGGTTCATTACATATCTTTGACAAGACAGTATACACTACAAATATAAAATTATTCTAAAGAGTTTAAACATTTCACTTTATTTTTTGTTTTGAAGCTTAGTGATTTCAGACAGAATACTTTTGTGGCTATATCATTCCTCAACCACAGAGGTGATTGGTGATATCCTTGGGTATCTACCTTTTGAACATGTATAAAGATATACATCGGAGCAAACATTTAGATTCCATCATATGACAACTCCTAAGAACTCACTAAGTAAGCAGTCAAACATTCAGGTAATAGGAATTGCCAGATCTCTTCTGCAAAAGTTTCTATAATCAAACATTCTGAAGGCAGATATCGACGTGTCCTGCAAATTGTTACACTCTAAAGGAATATATGGACGTTTGCTGGTAACTATGGTTACATGAAACACTGAGAAGGCAGATATGGACGTCTGCTGGTAACTGTGGTTACATCAAACACTGAGAAGGCAGATATGGACGTCTGCTGGTAACTGTGGTTACATCCAACACTGAGAAGGCAGATATGGACGTCTGCTGGTACCTTTGGTTACATCAAACACTGAGAAGGCAGATATGGACGTCTGCTGGTACCTTTGGTTACATCAAACACTGAAAAGACAGATATAGACGTCTGCTGGTAACTTTAGTTACATCATACACTGAGAAGGCAGATACGGACGTCTCCTGGTAACTTTGGTTACATCAAACACTGAAAAGGCAGATATGGACGTCTCCTAGTAACTTTGGTTACAAAGAGACATTCAGAAAGGAGATAGCGTTATCTACAATAATCACAATCAGCCAATAAGACGAAAGACATGTTTAATGCATATCATTGCAATTAGTTTTAAGAATACGGATAGTACGCTTACATAACATTGTGCCCAGTTCTTTTTTTTTTATATTTTATAAGAAGTACTAGTCGGGCTGTAGTAAAGCTGATAATTTCAGTCTGTGAGATAAAAACTTGATATGACTCCTTAGTTAATATATTATAATCAATGCTATAGTTTAGTTCCTGTTATTAGTATGCTCTTTTTCAACTATTTTGTTTGGAAGAAAAAGAAAAGTTTCCGTATTTGTAAGAGTGAGCACAGCCTTCTCGACCTCTAAAAAAGTTCATTGCCATCAATCGTTTTATTCGCATTCTCTAGGGACATCGCTGCCGTTTTTTTTTACCCTCCATCTGCTAAGAAAGCCATAGCCATAACTCTTCTTCTGTCCCCATCCAACGAAAAATCCCTTGCAATCAATCCTTCTTCTACTTTTCACATAATTGGTGAATGCAACTGAACGTGAGTTTAAGACATCCTTTAGTAACCTTAATATGTTAAATATTAGATGTAATGTTTATTTCAAATACGAGAAATTGACTTTCCCACATGTGTTAACTTTCTAGTCTTCCTAGAAACGTTTGGTTATACAGGTCTTTCTTAACAAGAACAACGAAACCAAACTCATTGGAATACTGTGGCGATAAGAGAAATAATTGAGTTCAATACATTCACATCAGCAATGAAGGAACTTACAATCATATCGCAACTAAATTAATAAAAGTGAACATTAAGTACGAAAAAACCTTTGTAATTAAGCTCATCGTAATTAGCGCACTTTGATAAAATTTGGATACGCCTCAATTTCCATGAAATATTCAATCCCGAGAGAAATTCTGCTGAAGTTCTTGAAACAATTGTACTTTTGAAAACTTCAACAGCTGTTTGAAAGCGGTTGATAAGATCGTGCCAGTAAAAACAGAGACTCCAATGTCGTTGAAGTGTTTAAAAATACCGTACGAGTAAAAAATATTAAAAATGCACTAGAACTTGCACAAACAATGTGAAATGGTTGTTGTTAAGCGCAAAACTACCGATTGAGGTATATGTGCTGTGCACACCCTAGCGTTATAAGCCTTCAGATTTACTGCTGAGACTCTGAGAGGGCAGAAAATTTTTGAATTATGTAAAATGGTTTCATAAATAAAAAGTCAATAAAGTATGTGAAATGGTTTGTTTTGAATTTCGTGCAAAGATACACGAAAGCTAATTTTGGGGTGACAGACTAGAGGGAAGGCAACTAGTTACCACAACCCACCTCCAACTCTTATGGGGTTTTTTTTTTGCCAACGAATAGTGGAATTGATCGTAACATTATAAAGCCACCCCTCGGCTGAAAGGGCGAGCATGTTTGGTGGGACGGGGATTAGGACATTTGGAAAACAATAACAAAATGTAATGTTAGGAATAGAAAATAGACAACAAGAGTAGTTTGGATACAGTTCAAACAGACATTTGTAAAACTATGACAAAATTTAATATTAGACTAAGTTGGATACACTGGAAACCTAACGTAGGTGACTAAATAAAATTTTATATTATGGTTAGAAGAAAAAACAACAAGAGAAATTTAAATACACCAAAAGAAAAAAATAGTTAAAATAATAACTATATATATGAATTCAGGTTTAGTGATGAAAACAGCAAAAGTAATTGAGGTCTAAAAAGAACAGACATTAGGAAAAATAACGACAATAAATCTAGGAACAGCGAGAAAATAAAAAGAATGAAATAGACACCGAAGAAATAGACATTAGTCAAACAATAACAAAATGAACGTTAATAAAATGATGTAAATAGTAAGTGAAATACAGAAGAAACAAAGAGTAGATAAAAAAATGACAAATTAACGATAAGAATAGAGAGAAAACAGCGTGAGTAAGACACAAAAGAAAAATGACGAAATTTAATATAAAGAATACAGAGAAAACAATAATTATATGATAAATACAGACGTTATTTAGAAAATAATAAAACAACCTTAGGAATAGAAGGCTAACAAAGAGAATAAGTTCAATACAATGTAAACTGACATTAGGTAAAAATAGAAGTACACTAATATTTGGAGTAAACAAATAAAACACCAAAAAAAAGTTCGAAACAGAAAAAACAGACGGTAAAAATGACAAAAATAAATGTTCAGAAAAGACAGAAAATAATGAGAGTAACTTAGATTCAGTAGAAACAGATACTATATAAAAATGACAAACATATATTTTAGGTATAGAGAGAAAACAAGGAGAAAAATAGAAATAAAACAGCTAAAGTATGATAGATAAAAAAGACAAAATTTGATATAAGGAATAAAGATAAAATATCAAGACTATTTTCAGTATACAAGAATAGAGATAAAACAGCTAAAGTAGATTCGATACAAACAAATACACGCTATGTAAAAATGAAAAAAAAAATTAGAAATAGAGATAAAACAACATGAGTCAGTTGGATATAAAAGAACAAGTTATTATGACAAAAAGTGAGTTGAATACAGAATAATAAAACTTTAGATAAAATGACAAAGCATAATGCTAGCAACAGAGAGAGAAGAAAATTGGTCAGTTGGTTTGAAATGGAAAGAGACATCACGTAGAAATGGCAAAATTTAATGATAGGTTTATTTCCTATTAAGCACAAATCTACACAATGGGCTAGCTATCTGCGATCTGCCCCCCCCCCACATGTATTTAAACCAGATTTTTAAGGTCGAAAGCCTGCAGAATTAACGCTGAGCCACTGGAGGGCCTTAATGTTTTCTTTATTTTATAGCAAAGCCACGTTGAGCTATCTGCTAGGTAAACCACGGGGAAATGAATCCCAAATTTTAGCATTACAAGTCCGTAGACTTATCGCTGTCCTACCTGGAGACGGTCTTAATCTTTAAAAAAGATATGTAGCAATGATTACTTTGGTAAAGAAGAAAGAGATATCAGGTTAAAATGACAAAAATATATGTAAGGAATGGAAAGAAAACACGAAAAAGGAGTAAGATACAATGTAAATAGACATTAAGTAAAGAAGCTATTGAATTTTAAGTTAGATACATTTGAAAAAGGCAGCATTTTAACAATTTGACATTGTTCTTATAGAAGAACTATCAAAGCTTTGGTAAACTAAACTGGAACGTTTTAGAAGAAGGTCAATCGTCTGAGTTCGTTCTTATAGTTACACTGTATTTATAGTAAAACCAATGCAGTATTTGTAAACTACACTGGAACGTTTGAGGAGCAGTTTGAAAATGTGACACTGTTCTTATAGTAGAACCAACACAGGTGTTGGATATTCAAGATTGTTTAGTTTAAAAGTTATTATTCAATTAACTTAGTGACTTAATATCTGGTTTGGTTTGAATTTCGCGCAAATCTACATGAGGGCCTAATTTAGCAGTGAAAGACTACAGGGAAGGAAGCTAATCATCACCACCTACCGTCAAATCTTAGTCTACTCTTTTTATCAACGAATAGTGGGACTGACCGTCTCATTATAACACCCCCACGGCTGAAAAGGTGAGCATGTTAGGTGGTACGGGTATTCGAACCCGCGACCCTCAGATTGCGAGTCAAGCGCCCTAACCACCTGGCCATGCTGGGCCAAACTTAATATTTTATGATTATTTAATTTTCATAAAAAGAGTGTTAAAAGATGTGATATAGTTATGATAAATTTCATTACATAACTATGTACAAGTCGTACGTTGTATATGTAGTTTAAAGGTTGTACTAGGCGTTTGTAATATTGTTGATGTCATCTTACTTGAAGCTTCTAATTCTGTCTCGTTATGTTTAATATTTTTGCTACTAGAGGGCTAGATATTTCTAGAATTTTCTCTTGTATGTTATTAATATGTGCAGATACATAGAGGAAGCAAGTAAGTTATTGAAAGTGAAAGAATAGTGAAGTTAGCCTGCGTGTTAGTTTAGCTGTAACAAGCGAATTCTAAAGTGAAAGTATCACAGCTTGTATTGTATTAACTGAGATAGAGACGAATAATTACTTTTGCCAAATTGGTTCTAAAGTAATTGAACCTACCTGTATCGACTTTTCACAAAAATAGAATTACATAAAGCTCTGCATACAACTGTGGTAACCCATATGATAAGATAAGTGAATTTATCACTGATGGTATTGTGATACCCGAAGAGAGAAGAAATAATTCGTGTTTTCAATTGGGTTCTAAAGTAATTGAACCAGCCTGTGTACACTTTTGACGAAAAACAGAATTATTTAAAGCTCTAGATTCAACTGTGGTAAACGATGGAGAAACGAATTCTTATAGATACATTTGACTTGTTTTGAATATATATTATTTTAAAACAAGTGAATTGTGCACTGTTCGTTTATTTTTGAAATTTATCACCAACAAGTCACATACACGTACTGTAAAAAGTCCAGCCCCTATAAAAACCTGAAATTGGCGAGCCAGCCAGGATTATAGAGTGGTAAATGGCGGTAAAAAAAGACGTGAACGACAAAGGAAATAGAACTATATAGGCACAACTGTAGTGGTGGCGAAAATAGTGTCAAGATTACAATCATGCTTTATAAACATAACAACTGGTTCTGATAAATGGATAGAGACAGGTGGGCGTATTGGGCTAAAATGGTGATGTACGAGAGTTTGTTAAACAACAACAAGAATTAAGGAGAGAAGAGCATCAATACGGAAGAGAGAAAGAAAGAGAAAGGCGGAAATAAGAAAAAGGGAAAGAAAAAACTAGAGAAAGGCAGAAAGAAGAAAGAGAGAAAGAAAAAGGAGAGACTGGAAATAGAGAAAATAAGAGCACAAAAAGAGCAAGAAGAATAGGATAGAAAGGAGAGATTGGAAATAGAGAAAGAGAGAGAGATAGTAAAGAGAGAGCTCAAGTGGAGAAAGAAGAAAAGGAGAGGGGGGATGTTGGAAATAGAGAGAATAAGAACACAAATTGAGATCACAAAGCCCACCCAATAGAAAGACAAAGAAACTAGGAATAAAAATGGAGTCAAGGCCAGTCGATCCAAACTGTCCAAATTTGGTGAACAAAAAAATATGACATAGATGTTTTTCTGAGCAGGTGTAAAAGATTCACCCAATGTCAAAACTGGGACAGAAGCAACTGGGCAGTTTGTCTCAGCTTACTTTTCATAGGAAAAGGCTTCCAAGTGTATGCAGGCATGACATCAGAAGATGTCATAGACTATAACAAGTTAAATGTGGCGTTGCTAAAAGGGTATGAATTTACCGAGAAAAGTTTTGCCGAAAATTCAGAGAAGTCAAACCTGACACTGTAGAAACTGTATTTCGTTTTTTGGCACGTCTACAGTGATGCTTCACAAGATGGACTGACATGGCCAAGTGTGAAAATAGTTTTGAGGGACTGGCAGATCTACTAATACATGAACAGTTCATGATCACGTGCTAAACTGACATGTAACTGTTTCTAAAGGAGAGAGCATCAAAATACGTCGACAAGATGATCAAACTGGCAGAACAGTATATGGATGCTCATGGAGCGAATATAAATGGCAATTCCAAGAATAATCAGGTAAAGTTGTAACCATGGGTGGCTGACCAGAAGCAGGATGTCACAAACGGTAACAAGAAATCAACATACAAAAGGGAGAAGAGCTGCTATGTTTGTTATATAATGGGGCACATTGTGAGTGAGTGCAAGTTTGTCATCAATAACCAATAGCAGAAATCTCAACAGAAAGCACAGAGATGCTATGATTTTTATAAAATGGGACCCATTGCGAGAAATTGCAAGTCTGTCACAAACAATCAACAGTAGGAATTCCAACATAAAGCAGTTGAAGTTATCTATAAAGATGGTGTTAGCAAGAAACAAGAAAAGAGTGACTGTCTCCATGTGAGTTGCTGGTAAAAGAAAGAGAATGGAGACAACTCATCAAATTCAAGAAGGAATCACTATCCCTATGATTAAACAGTGCATGACTAAGTTAGAAAATGGATCAACAGTGCCAGTAGTGATTGGAGCATTGAAAAACATCGAGAGATGCCAACAAATCACAACATTGCAATAGGTAAAGGCTATTTCAGGGACAAGAAAGTGAAGAAACTACGAGACACTGGGTATAATAATTCAAAATGACTTCTCTAACTTGTTTTCCTGTTGATATTTCAGTTTTTCATGTGTGTGTAATGCAGTTAATCTATACAGCTCCCTTAACACTATTACAACAAATTAAACAGTATCTTCAGTAAGTATGTTTTCTGGGGGTGTTGATAATGGTGCTATTTAGGTACAGTCCATCAGTTAACACTAACACCCCTACTTTGAAATAATCCATTGTGCCATGTTGTCTTGCTAACTGTGTGACATTGTGAAGGTAATGGTTTAGCGAGGAAATTAACTAAACCTGAATATTTTATTTTTCAAATGGTATTTAGACTAATTCTAAACTTTTTGTCTGGTTGTTGTTGTGTTTTAGCATGAAGACCTTAGGCTATCTGCGATCTGTCCACCGCATGGAATCGAACCCCTGATTTGCATGCTGTAATACCGTAAAGTTATTGCATTTCCACCGTGGGAAATACTTTAAACCTCTAGTTAGATTGGAATATTTATTTAGCGCTAAGAATGGAACTTCCCCTCTTAAATATTCCAGTGTAGTTTATCAGTAATCTTGTCCTCGTTATGAAAAGGCCACGAGCCAAACCCTATCTACTCGTAGGAACATAGTACAATCAGAGCATGGTTAGGTCCTGTGATCTACAAACTTGCTATTTTGCAATAATAAGCCTGTGTTTAGGATAAAGAAAGCCGTATTTGTCAAATTATTGATGCTAGAGTTTAATCGGAGCCCGTCTTCAGGAAAAAAAAAGAAGTTACTGAAGTTAAGAAGATGACAGAAAAAAACAAGTGAAGTCGTATAGATGGTGAAGTATATATATATATAAGAAAGGAATAGCAAATAAACTTTTCCGCAACTGAGAGAGTACATTGAAAATAAACTTAATACTGACAACAAATTGAATTAGATATAGCGTGGTGGTGAATCAGTATAAGGAAGAAAGAGATTAATGTAATGAAGATAAGGTAAAACGTGGATTCTGGTGGGAAAAAACGAGTATAATGTGGGATTAAGACAAGATTTATTTTGATAGTTAGTTTAGTCTCACCAGGTTATTTGCTGGCGCACATTATTTTTATGAGATTAAGCCCAGCTACATATCGCTCTGCTCTAACCGAGCATCGAATGGATGACATAATACAACCGTTGCTAATTTTCTCCACATGTATTTTCTTGTAATGAATCACGCTCGTGCGTTCGGCCCTAAATCAACTTTCGCACGCAGTTTAGTTTGTAACAGTGGTTTTTGTGTCCGGCGGAGCCTTCTCTGGAAGGTTAGGTAAGCAGGGCTTGAGCCAGTGCTGTTCAAGTGATAAATAGGCCGGATGCTAACAGTGATTAGATTTGCTTGGATTATATTCCTGTAAAGGTTAGTAGCTGTCTAGTCACATATCTTTTTCACAGTGTAGGGTTAATATACGATAATGGAGCCTTTGTTGGTTCGTCATTCTTTATGGTACCAGTGGTATGTGTTTTATTTGAATTTATTATAACATCGTTACCGTTAACTGCACTAAATACGTAGTATCAGAGTAGTGGCGGAAAACGGCTTCATTGTAGGGAGTGTGCCTTCGACAAATAAAGCCGTTATATCTTGATTCTACGTTCGTGTCTATCCATTTTATCCGCGTTTTGTTATGACTTAAATTGGAAGTCGAATATTGAATCATTTGTTCGACGGGAGTAGTTTTTTCCGACGTTTGTCCATCGGTAGGACAGCGGTAAGTACGTGGATTTACAACGCTAAAATTCGCGGCTCAATTTTCAGCAGTTGACACAGCAGGTAGACCAATGTGGCTTTACTCTACAACAAAAGAACAAATTTCAGGTCATTAGTTTATTTCTTTTAGATTTGTTCCTAAAAATTCGATTATTCATATAATTCTATATTCAGCAATAATATTTAGAGCTTGTTGTGAATAGCTATACCATTTATTTTTTCAATAAAACTTAATTATTTATGTTATGCTGTTTAGAATATACCTACTTTACTAAGAGAAGAGGGAAATATGTCTGTATAAACATAATATAAACATCAATGAATAACGTACCTATAACGTAAAAACCGTAAAACATTTCAGGATCATTCTTCATTTTGTTTAACGTATTAGTTATCGGAACTCAAACGTTGCTGTTGTTAAAATAACGTATTGGTTATCGGAACTCAAACATTGCTGTTGTTGAGATAACGTATTGGTTATCGGAACTCAATCGTTTCTGTTGTTAAGATAACGTATTCGTTATCGGAACTCAAACATTATTGTTGTTAAGATAACGTATTCGTTATCGGAACTCAAACGTTTCTGTTGTTAAGATAACGTATTCGTTATCGGAACTCAAACGTTTCTGTTGTTAAGATAACGTATTGGTTATCGGAACTCAAACGTTTCTGTTGTTAAGATAACGTATTGGTTATCGGAACTCAAACGTTCCTGTTGTTAAGATAACGTATTCGTTATCGGAACTCAAACGTTTATGTTGTTAAGATAACGTATTGGTTATCGGAACTCAAACGTTCCTGTTGTTAAGACAACGTATTCGTTATCGGAACTCAAACGTTGCTGTTGTTAAGATAACGTATTGGTTATCGGAACTCAAACGTTGCTGTTGTTAAGATAACGTATTGGTTATCGGAACTCAAACGTTGCTGTTATTGATGTTACTAATTTTACTCTTCATTTGTCTGGTCGTTTGAGTCAAATGTGTGATTTAACATAGCAGCACTTTATGTATAGTTTTTTGAGAGGGAAAATTGTCAAATGTGTGATTTAACATAACACTCTGTGTATAGATTTAACATAACACTTTATGTATAGATTTAGCATAATACTTTATGTATAGTTGTTTGAAAATTGTTGTCATTTTGTTATATACTTCTTCCATATTTGCTACATGATTTTATCTAAATATCAATAGTTTAGAAACTATCATACATTGAGAAATAAAACGACATATTATAGTCGTTTTCAAATCTTTTCCAAGAAGAAAACATTGAATTCTTCTAAATGCTTTGCGTGTGTGTTATTAATAATTAAAGTTTCGCGAAAAGCTACACAGGTCTATCTCTGCTTAGTTGTCCCTAAGTTTGAACTGATAGAGAAGAATGAATGCAACTAGTCAACAGCACACCCAACTATTTTCTAAAATAGAAGTGGGATTCTACCAATCTCTGTCTTCTAGTAAACCCACGAACCCAATGACGGAATGCTTTTCTGTTGCAATGAAACTCGTACTAAGAACCTCCGGATTCTCTCTGTGTTCACTAAACCACCACTGGCCAAATGATTTATGAAAAACCTATCTAAAAAGGCTGTTGTTTGCTGTTGGATCAAAAGACAAAGTCGTATTGACAAAGAGTAATACAAAGTATAATAAAAGACGAAATAATGCTATTAATTAAGTTATTTTACTTGTTACTACGGGAGTGTAGCAACATGGGAATCTACATGGATATTTTTATATCTTTATTAAACACGTGCCTATTGCTATGTCGAAATACTGGAATAACGATCGTTAATTGTTTGTTTTTAGTACAAAGCTACAATAGGGTATCTGCTGTGTCCACTTCGTGTAATCGAACTCCGGATTTTAGCGTTGTGACTCCGTAGGCTTACCATTGTCTCATCGGGCGCCAACGATCGTGTTAAGAAAAAAAAATAACATTATGGCAAAACAAATACAGGAGCCTGTGATGACAAAGTCGAGAAATACATAGTATCCAATCAAGAATTGATTGAAGCTATGGGAACAATCAAGGATTGATTGAAGTTAGGGTAACATGAAAAGACAAGCTATGTGAAAAGCTAGAAGTAGAATGCAATGTTTTTTTTATTTTGTTTGTTTTT
>NW_013665658.1:581402-595680 GCF_000517525.1 Limulus polyphemus
GTGCCACTGGGGGCTTTTTTATTTTAATTTAAAACATGGATATTATTAATAAAATAATATTCGTTCTATTCACAAATAAATAATAATATACTTTAGGCTAAATGAAGAGGTTTAATGTTATTTTAAACTAAGAATTAGATTGGTGGCGGGTCGCCATCTTTCACGTACATAATTATAGGGAAGAGAACACAGAGAAACACTTAAATATTCATGAATATATTGTGAAATAAATCACGGTAAAAGACGTAATATACAAAGTGTAGTTTTCTATAAGTGAACTTAAGAAAAGTTCATGAAAGTTTAACCTAAAAGTGGCATTCTAAAACTATTTCCGTGAATAAAACAATTTATTGTTTTACATCTCCGTGAATAGGGTAAAGATACTATAAATAACAAAAACAAATAGCATGCAAAATAACAAACTTTACATAAACAAATATCTGAATATGTTAAACAACAACTTACATTTGATTGGTTTCAACACTTAGGGACAAACGGTCAATGTTTTTAGTCTTCATTATATTAAATGACTTAACTTTAGATAAACATTATCATTATAACCTTAACAATTCAACAAAAAAATGTTTGGCATATAAATAAAAATACCCTGATACGACTAACACTTATACCCAAGGGTTAAATCGCACTTAATAAGTACGGTTAATATACGCTAATACAATGGATTTTCACCACGGAATCGAAACGTAGCCCCAGGGGCACATTGTTAGCACCTATGTATTTGTTCACATTGACTTCCCGACAATTTCGAGTGCAATGCTTACGGTAGTAGATTGTTATTGGAGAATTTGTTAGCGCTTTTTCGTGCAACGCACGAGTTTAATGGGTTTATTAACTTGATATAGAGCCAAATAACATAACATTTCGAAAAAAAAGCTAAGCTTTCAATGTCCCCCACGGAAGAAGAAAAGCTCACGTAGCAGAGAGTTTAGGTTGGAAAGGACTCCGAAACCATATCCTAAGCCAATGCCGAACAGCGCTCTTCTCCGAAGAGAACTCTCCTATCCAAAATATATTTAGACGAAACTGAGCATATCACATGGTGACATTAACAAGATAATAAATAAGGTTGTGAAGCTGAAGAAGGCCGAAAACCAACAAATCTTACGCTTTCAACTACACCTCGAAAGAAAAGCTGCTTTTATGGGAAAGATAATCAAAAGATTTGATTTTTATTCAACCGCATGTATCCAGATGCAGCTTTTGTGCCTTTGACCTACTTTAAAAAGAAAACGCACAGTGGATGGTCAGTCGAAAGTTTCTCAAGATGTGTGGTCTAAGACTGATTTCATTGTTCTGTGTAGAAACTTGTTACAATGGAAATTAGGTTATCAAGCAATAATGCGTAATCATGGTCGTCAGACTCAGGAAGATCGACGACGGAGAAAGTAGTTCTAAAGATAGCACGAGACTTGGATCATCTCTCTTAATGCAATTAAACTTAGTATACGATTGAGACCATATGAACACTTGAAAGGCTGCTATGCTTTATTTTGTTTGGAAAGTTCCCTGAAATAATTATTTCATGAAAACTTGAAAAGTGTTCACAGAATCGCTCACATGTCACTGAAAAGGATATAGACCAGTCTTGAAAGAGACTGTCTCTGTAATCGCATAATCACAACAGCATCCCGAGCTTAGTCTTTCCACGGGAAGTTTGAAAACAGAACTCTTATAATAAAGCAAAACACGAATGTGATAATAGGAAGCAATTATTCAACGTTTCGGAATCTTCATAATTCCATCATCAGTAATGTAGATGTACAAAACAAACAATATTTGTAAATACAACAGAAATATATACGTAAGAAGTAAATAAGTTGAATATACAATTATAACACGAGAAAATGCCTCAGAAGCTCACAGTTATAACGTAGCTAAATTCCTTTTACCCATCTTAAAAAACATTTACTAGGAACAATTTACAACAACTGACTCCTCCCAATTTTCCCGACAAATCAGTCAAACAACCCCCCCTTAAAAATCACGCGATGGCTAGCTTCGATATTACTTCTCATTTTATTAATATTCCCCTGGAAGAAACCATTAATATTGCACTGTCTAATCTCTAATAACATTATTGTTAATGGACTTTCTAAACCCGATATAAAATCTGTGCTTGAACTCTCCACTAAAGACTCTCTTCTCCTCTTTAACAATATTCTATATGAGCAGATAGATGGCGTTGCTATTGATTTCCTACTGGGTCCTACGCTTGCCAACATTTTTCTCTGTCTCCACGAACAGAACTGGATTGACAACTAACTGTCCGTTAAGCTTCAGACCTGTTCTCTACAGAAGGCATGTTGATGATATTATCCTTATTTGCCACCATACTGATCATATCCAACACTTTCATGACTATCTTAATTCACAACACCCCTCTATACAGTTCACTCATGAAATTGAGACAAATAACTCTATTTCCTTTTTGGTCGTTCTTGTTAACCATGAAGCTAATGGTTTTTCAACTTCTGTCTATCGTAAAAACACATTTACTGACCTTTTCACTCACTTTGACAGTTTTATACCATTATCTTTCAAACACAATCTTATTCTCTGGCTACTAAATAGAGCCTACAAACTTACCTCAACCTATTTAGCCCTTCACAAAGAAATTACTTCCATACAAAGTATTCTCTTTCGAAACGGCTACACTGTGCATTTCTTGGAGAAACTAATTTCTTCACTATTAACTAATTTGTTTGTCAAACCACCTAAGATACCCACTGCATCCAAACTTCCCTTATACACCTGTTTACCATATCTCGGGAAACAGACCCCCCTTATCACGAAACAGTTGAAAACATTATGTAACACTTACTATCCACAAATTTACCTGAAAGTTATTATGAAACCCAATATTAGACTAAAAAAACATTTCCGCTGCAAAGATAGTTTGTCGACTGCCCATTGTTCACATCTCGTTTACTTATACACGTAAGGCCTCCTACATTGGTGAAACTAAACGTCACCTTAAAGTACGAGCATGTGAACACATGGGCATATCTATAACAACTGGAAGAAAGGTTACAAACTCTCCCAACTCCGCTATCTATCAACACAATACAGAAACAGGACATCAGATTTCTCTCTCAAACTTTAAAATTATTTTAATAGACAAACATGATACTTAACTTCTTATAAAAAAACAAAACATTATACATAAAAAATCTCCTCCCGTCCCTAAATAACACAGTCTTCACTGGATTTAAACCTATTTTAATTATTTTACTTGTGTCTCAGTTGTTATTTTTTCGTGTTATATTTGTATATTTGAATTGTTTATTTCTTATGTATATATATATATATTTATGTTGTAATTACAAATATTGTTTGTTTTGTAACCCTAGATTACCGATGATGGGATTATGACGATTCCGAAACGTTTAATATTTAAATGCTTCCTGTTATTCAGTTCGTATTTTGTTTTATCATTAAGCTACGTTTTCTGAAAAATGAGTCGATTATTAGAAAACTCTTACAAATATTGATCTAACCGTTATAATCTTCTACCTTCCTGTATTTAATGTCAGTACACTTGCAAACATTTGAACAAGAATATTTGACGACAACGTATAGCATTCGGCCTCGTCCTAACACATTTAGCTTAGAGACATAGTTGTTTAAATATAATAAAAACATTCGCCACGTATAGTTTTTCTCATTTAGTTATAGGAAACTCTGGTCTTCATTAGGCTGTGCACGCAATAATTAATAACACAAGAGAATAAAGTTGTAAATTTATGTTCCAAATCTTATTATGTCGTGATTACTATAAATTTATATTAAATTTAGAAGAAGTGGCCTAAGAATTGCCTTCTATAAACATTACCAGAGTTTACAAAAAACATTGTTATAGTTTCATAAGAATATTATCTAACCCTTTATTGTTGCATTGAAGGTTTACAATTCATGTAATACTTAAATGAAATATTTCCGATATATTTGCATGCATAGCACTTCAACTTTATTAATTACGCATTAGTTAAGTGCTAATTATTTTGTCCACGTAGCAGTAACAATAGAATATTCATATAATGGATGAAAGTAAGCTGAAAACTTAGTTTAAATTAAAAAAATCTTTGTCATCGACATTTTTCCTTCCGCACTAATGAAGATTTTTTTTGGATTTGTTTAATTAAAATTTACTTTATAATAACACAGGATGAACTCAGAACAGTTCTTCAAAATTCCCATAGTGATAGAAAAGGAAAAACAAAAATATTGAAAGATAAACATACTTCTTCTGAAAACATCATGTTATAACAAGAGTGAAGAGTGACCTTAATCCAAGAACATAGTGCCGTAACAAGAGTTAAGAATGACCTTAATCCAAGAACATTCTGTTGTAACAAGAATGAAAAATGATTTTCTTCAATAGTATCGTATTTCAGGAAGAGTGAAAATCGATCTTTCTCCAAACATTGTTTTGTAACAAGAATTAAAGTGATCTTCATCAAAAACATGTTTTAACAAGTATAAAGTGATCCTTGGACAAAAACATCATTTTCTTAACAAAAATTAAAAGGGCAGAAAGTAATTTTCTTCTATAAAAATAGTGTTATGGTAAATGTAAAATGACCTTCCAAAAATGTCATGTTTTTAAGAATTGAAGAGTGTTGTAACAAGAGTGAAAAATGTCCTTCCTACAAAACACATCATTAACCAGTTTAATATTTTGGTATAAAAAGAGTGAAAAACAATACTTCTACAAAAACATCGTATTTAAATAATAGAGAAAATAGATCGTCCTCCAAAAAATTTCGTGTTGTAAGAAGAATGAAAAGTGACCTTTATTCAGAAACATTGTGCTGTAACAAGAGTGAAAATTGACCTTCCTCGAAAAACATGCTGTTGTAAGGAGAGTGATTATTCATATTCTTTAAATAAACATTCATTTGTAACAACAGTGAAAAGCCTTGTTTATTCAAAAATATGCATATCTCACTTGAGGTAAGCGTACCTTTTTCTCAAAATTCACGTTATAATAACAGGAAAATCTCACTATTTTTGAAACATATTGTTCTCATGAGGTGTAAATTATGCAGTTTTAACGAGAAGGAAACCTGAACTTTCGTCCCAATCAAACTATTTTTCGGACATATCTTGTTTTGAAGTGTTTATGTAGTGATATCATACGTGATTCTCTAAAATGAGGCTTTTCAGCAGAGCCTAAGTGTTTTGTTGCAAAGTTATTTAAATTATCTCTGAACTTCAAAAGTTAACAAATTGCAAAAGGCGTTTTAGAAAATATATGTCAGACGTCTTTAGCTGATTTTAAATCCAAGATTTTTCCACCACAGGTAAAAATGAAATAACCAAAAACAACAATGGCAGGAATGTTGACTAAATGACCAGTTCAAGATAAGCAGTTATTAAGGCAGCCAGCCCAAGTTATCTATAGAATCTGGTTTTGCAAAAATGTATTGATATATTTCACAGCATAGCGACACCTGGGTTTCGAAAGCTTTTAACATAAAGATATATATCTGGTTGTAAGCCTATGTAAGCTAGGAAATATCCAAATTCCTTGTGAGAATCTATAATAAAACGTAAAACGTCTATTAAAGAAATAAACACTATAACACGATTTTCGCAATACAATTTGTTCCCTTTTACCTGACGAGATTGAACAAAACAAACAATACAAGATAAAGAAATATTATATTTTGATAGCGTTATGTACCAATACAGTTCCAAGACAAGGTCGTCAATGCTAGGTATCAACGTCTAAGAGACGCATGATTTTAATTTGACAATCATATAAAAACAAAAATCTGGTTTTCAGAGTAAATATTTGCATGGTAACGTTTCGGGTGTGTTTTATTTCTGATGACGTCAGTTCTACAAACAGAACAGACATAATGAAAGAAAAAATACAAATATAACCTCAGTCATGGTTCTTTTTTGTTATAGTTAAACATCAAAGTTTCTTTTTGCACCAATTGCCTTATTCCTATGTTTGTAATAAACCGTCAGATAGAAGATTCTAAAACACGCCACAAATCCTCGTAAAATTCCATTATAACTCTCTCCGTGAGAGAGACCAATGACGTACTCCATAGTTTGACTACTTATATTTATTTTTTAATATCAAAATGTATTTTCTGTACTATAAGCTCGTCTATAATAAATGAACAAAAGCAGTCACTTAGATTCTTAGAAGAACTATCCAATCAATAGTATTTCAATATAAAAACATTTACATTTTCACATCTTTAGGGCACTAAAAATATAAGGGTTTCAGTGAGGACAATATATTGTTTTAGTTATTAACATTCAATGGGAGATGAAACGTTTGTATTAGAGCATAATTCGCATTCATAAAAACTTTATTTTTATTAGTATTTATTAACTGGTTTATCTGGATAGAAAGAATCAAAAACGTTTTTAATAAATGGAACAGATCAAGATGTATATATAATGATAACATTTGTAAGACTTAAAACTGTCTGATAAATAACTAGAGGTTTGAACTGAATTTTTTATTTATAGCTTTAATTCCAGGCTTCATCGTTGGTGTAGAAACGGGTATAAATGTTTCTTTTTTGTTTTTTTATGTATAAACTACCACAAGCTCCTTCTTTTTCTTCCTCTAGGCGGCGCTGAATCATTTTTCGTATATGTGGTTGTCATACCACAGCTTGTAGAGTTAGAGTAGATCGAACCATGAGAGCGTGAGAACGTGCTTCTCTTTGGTGCACGGAAAAGCCAGTTGTAACAACTATTATGTTTTTCAGGCTGAGTGCAAACCTTCCTACCATCTTTATATCAGGCTGACCCGAGCCACGAACAGCTTAATCTTAGAGCGTGAACTAACAGACGTTAACGTGACTGTGCGCAAATCATTGTTTCAATCGAACTAGACTCAGAGAAGGGATGAAAGGGCTGCAATCATTGTTCATCCTTAATAGCCTTTTGTTATGTTGCTATTGTTGGGGTACCAAGGAAGAGGGTATTGGTAAGTTTCAACAGAATTTATATTGTGTTCAGAAGAGTGTATTTCATCATTGTTGTTGTATATTCAACAATTGATAACCCATGTTATTGCTTAACTTTCTATTAGATTGTTTATATATAACTTAAGAAAAGAGACATGATTCAAGAGAACAATTTATTTATTGTCTTATAGAATGGGTTCGTCAAAGTTCAGTATCTATAGGCCTTCTATAATTGGATATTCGTAATCTAACGTAACCTTACTCGTTTCAGTAAGTGAGCAGTTATTGTTAGAGCATTAGATTATATTAAATTATTTTACGTTTTAATTTTGCACAATAATTTGTACATGGTAACCGGAGATCCACAAATTAATTCAGTAAAGCAATTAAAAATAATTTAACCCTACAATTAACGGTGGACCATCGGCTTTTTAAATGGACCAAGTTACTTGTAGACCCATGTCTTTGTTGGTTATAGAGTCTCTAATAACATATGACTCATGTAAACAATAATACCACCAATATTAAAATTAACATCAATTATTTCTTGGGTCTCCGATGTATTTTAAATAGAATATAAGTAATTTCACTCCCTTTTTGTTAGCCCTTTACATAGAGTGTTGTAACAGGCAGAAAACTCAAGTCGGCTGTTTAATGATGGATTAAACATCATGATTACTAGATGTTCAAAAGTTAGTTCACAAACACAAATATTAGTTAGATAAATTAACCAATGTTCTTCAATACTTCACAATAAAAGTTGAACATTTTCAGTTTTAAAATCATAAATAATATTCAACGTTAAACTGGTACACAATTAAAAACATTTTATTTAGGCCTATCTATGGCCTTCAAAAAGTTGACGACTCTATATGTTTCGACGTCACAACGTCATCCTCAACTTTTTTGAAGGCCATAGACAGGCATAAATAAAATGTTTTTAATTGTGTACCAGTTTAACGTTGAATATTATTTATGATTTTAACTTTATACACAAGTGCCAAAATACTATAATTTTCAGTTTTCTTTGCAATGATTGCAATAATTTTTCTGATTCTAATGTAATTTTGTAAACGTCTGATACAAGAGTGTTATGAGCGGACATCTTGTGCTTTATAGTTTCATTCTTTAATGTACAAATTTTGTTTTAAAAAATACCACAATTACTTTTATATCTATTAATCAGAAATGGGAAGAGTTTATTTATTAAACTTTCTCATATTTTATATCGCTAATCGTCCTAAAACGTTCCATATTATACCTTATACTCTCGTCACTGAAGGTGTGACGTGGACGTTATGTAGCAAGAATTTGTGACATATCAGTGCTGTAACAGTAATTACGTTAGAATTTATATTATGACAAAGTAAATTCCCATAATAATAATAAATTTTGATATCGTATTTTTGCTTCGTAAGTGATAAAGCACACGCTGAAGAACACGAGTCTAAAATCATTAACCATCACATTTCAAAACATGTTTATTTTAATTTTAAATGGCACCAAACACAGTATACCGAAATCATCAATTTCTCGAAAATACATTACGTTTACCAACAGGGTCATAACTTCGACGTAATAGTCAATGAAGTTGTGACGTGAACAGGCTACATAAAAACGGTCATAACGTATTGTAACAGTGGGGTCGTGAAATGAAAATACGGAAGCAATAGAGCAGTGACGTAGAGGTAAAGTAGCTATAGCGTTATGACTTGAACGTATTGTAGCAACAGAGCCGTAACTAGCACGAGATGCTCAATTAATCGTAGATGCGCCGTTGTAATAGAGTAGCAATTTGGACGTGTTGTAGCAACAGAGTCGTGACTCGTGAACGACATGTAGCTATAGGGTCTTAATTTTAGTATGATTTAGCAATAGATAATGACTTCTATGTGATACAGCAATAGAGATATGAAGTGGAAATAATACAGTATTAGAGTCATCACGTATTCATGACCTAGCGACACAGTCATGACTTGAATGAACTTTAGCAATAGACCTATGACGTATCATTCATCTAATTCTTATGTGTAATGCTTGAATTAAAGTGATAAAAACTACATTGCACCAACTTATCTAGAAACAGTTGCTCTTCACGGAGTTTGATAGTATAAATAGTGTCTCAACACTACTACTATCTCCGTCGTATCTCAGCCTACCTAATGAGCTCTGGTTGTATTGGGTGAAAGGCCTCGACGGCACTGGATATAACAGATGTAGAGTGTTTGTGTGTTTTCTTATAGCAAAGCCACATCGGGCTATCTGCTGTGTCCACCGATGAGAATCCAACCCCTGGTTTTAGCGTTGTAAATCTGAAGACTTACCGCTGTCCCACCGGGAGAGGAGATGTAGAGAGGTCGACATACCATTACAATTTTCTTTACATTCACTAATAAGTTCTTATAATTAATTGTTCTAGTAATAGAGATGTATATTGGAGGTTTCGTAGCAACAGAAGAGTGATAAAACAACCTTGAAGCCAAAAGAAATGCCATACTTATTTTGGATAAATATTTTTACACTTTGAAAGCAATAGCAATGCATTAGATTTACAATGCGATTGTGATTTAATTTCTTTAGGATATTCACTCATAGATACATCTGTACAATTTGTTCTAAATTTTCAATTGATAAACTAAACGGAAGGCAGCTATTCGACAGCACCCACCGCCAATGATTGAGGACTCAAATCACGGAGTGCGATTTTGTGGTAACGCGACGCGAACCATGGACCCTTGGATTTCCAGTTCATATGCTAATCAGGCTCACTTTACAGTGTGAATCTAGCTAATGTTTTATTTTACTCATTCTCTACACAATAGTTCCGATCCCATTATCAAGCGCAAAAAGTCAGCTATCGATATTACGACAATCGCATCTTTCCTATTCTTAACATTGATACTACTTTAACATACAATGAAATCTCTTGAACTGATGTTTTACCTTCGTGAAAGAGAATAGTTAACAATGAAAATCTGACAAAGTTGAATAACATTATCTACATACAAATGAATTTTTCAGACCTGCCTTTAGTTTCTCTCCTGCTTTTTTTTTCTTGTTTAGAGCACAAAGCAACACAAGGAACTATCAGTGTTCTATCTATAGAGAATCGATCCCCAGGTTTTAGCGTTGTAAGATCATAAAGGTAACGTTGACCTAGCTCTTTATATCTTGTCTTCTTTGTAACTCATCAATATGATGAAAATGTCTTTATTTTCTCACATTTAGTTGTTAGTTTTTTTACTTAATCTAACTTTTTTTTTTGTAGTTTTCTCTGTGTCCTAATTTTTAAAGTTTGCTGACATTTTATGCTGACCCACATCAGTATAAGATCTTGTAGCTTGTCCTCTGCGGTACTTAGCCATTCGAATCTACTTGGATATATCTTGAATATCTTGTTTTTAAAGGTCGAAAAGGATAGTTTTAAACTTTAGTTTCTTCGCTGCACTTATTAACTAGAAACGTTCTAAATTTGTTTTTAACTTTCTTGCATCTTTATTTATTTTACTTTTTTATTTGTCATCAATTAAATCGTGAAGCCTGCCAACATTTCGTGATAGGCTACCCTCTTGGATCTGATTGGTGAACTTTATACTAATTATATTTTCATAGTCTTCTTTACATTGTTAAGCACTTTAATCCCATGCGATTATCGTTTTCTTTCTCTCTTCACGGTTCATCGTATTTTATAATTTGTCGTTTTTTTTTATCCAGAAGGTAATTCTGACCGTTCTACTGCTTAGATAGCTTTGTCTTTGTTTCTTTTCATCTCCTCTTTTTTCCGTTGAAAACAGCTTATGCAATTGGATGAGGAAGTAACGGAATGTGAGATTTCGTGTACAAATTAATCTGTTCTAATAACTATTTTGTGAGCAGACTTATTTCCTCGCGCCTGGTAAATGGGAATGAGAATACTGTGCAAACACACATTGTGTATGCCAATCACCGAGATTCAAGCTATAATTGCTGCCGTGAAATGGTCCGGACGCGATGTGAGGTGGGATTCTTTGTGCTGCTTCTAGTGATCAGCCGTGCATGAAAGCTGAGATAAGAGGCTGCTGGGACGTGTTCATTGCTGGTTTTGTTTTCTGATAGGGAAACCTGCGGAGCTCAAGCCACTTTGATTTTGTTCCTGTTATCTTCTAATCAAGAAAAATGTTCTGCATTCCTGGACGACCTGTTTGTATTTCGGTACAGGCTGTTCCTTTCATTCAGAAGAACCGAGCTTGAAACCAACCCAGACAGTAATCTCACCGGAGAAATAAAAACCACTGAACTCCGCCGAGTCGAAAGATATAAACCGTAGACTGCTCTATCTAGAAACACCTGCCTTTATTCTTCCTACTCAAATTATATTATAAACGTACCACATATCGACAAGCTTATGTCATCCAAACTTCGTAACACAAATGTAATAATTAATAACTACCTCAGGATGACATAATTTGTCGAAACGTCGTACATTTATAATAACATTTTCTTCATTATCCAGTCAAGCCGTCTCCAAATTTCTATTTTCTAAAAAGTGGGTTCCTCGTCATCCAATTTTATTCTGGATTGTTCTGGTATCTATGGTAAAATTCATCGAACATGTGTCGTTTCCAAGCTTTTCTGAACGAGCTAATGATACTCACTAATCATGGAATGGCTACTTGTGGTAACTTTTCTTATCCTTTGATTTTTATGTTTATATATTGTCAGAATGATTTTCGTTTATTTGTTTTCTTTTGTCAAGCTACCCTCGTTCCAAGACGTCTCATCTGTAGAATGGAACTATTTTCATTTCAGTATTGCCTTTTCCCCTTTAGACCTATCTATAAGGTGTTTGAGCTTAGTAGGTTTGAAGCAATAACCCACCCCTCCGGATTTATCAGGCAAATGTAACTGTAGTCCTATCTATAATGTACTTGAGTTTCAGTACAGTTTTATATGCATGCACGTACAATTCTACATCGCCATTAAAGCTGCCTCTTTTTCTTAGGTCTTAGATAAATGGATTATCATATGATTAGTGGAGGTTCTAAGGTTTAATAGATATAAATTGTGACCCAGAACTACTTAGTGTGTATTACAAGACATCTGTGGACTTATAGCGATAATAATTGATCGTTTGATGGTTCAGTAAGATATTATTCGGTTGACAGGAATCTAGAAAAGTAGATTATCTCGCGGTCAATCATGACCTCCGGAAAGAATATCAAAATATATATGGTGTAGAATTAGATTCTTTGATTCTGGTGGTCACCTGGCATAACGATATTGGTCACGTGACTTATAAGTGTTAGGAAAATATAATGATGGATAAACTGATAATCAATAAAGCCTGGAGATTAAGAATGATGAATTTATCAGCACTCTGACGTTTATCTTGGAAATAAAGTGAATAGTCCAAAGGTTTGAAAGAACGCTGCTGTCAGTTTACGGAGGAATAATTGTGAAACGTAGCAAGCGTATTTAACTGGAAAATTTCATAAACCTCTTATTTATATAGTATAAGAAATGAAGAAATAATTTACAGAAAAACTTTTATTACTAGGAATTCGTGGATATAAAGCTAATGCCTTAATTCCAGAAAAATTGCTTATTTAAAGGGGCTATGTGCGTTCTGCATATCGCTGGTATCGAAACTCGATTTTTAGCGTTATAAGCCCTCAAATTTACCGCTGTATCACCGTGGGACTAACAAGTCAGTGAAAGGGGTTAATGACTTATATGAAGTTATATAAAGATATGTTTATATTGATGCAATTGTGGCTCACCTTTAGCCATTTTAATGAAGTTTCTCCACAAACGTAATTAAACAGAAAGAGCTTAATAGTTTCTTGTCCGGTTTACTTACTGATTATCAGCCTTTTTGTATTACAAATTACAGTTTCTACAGTAAATCATATTCTTCCTTACTGTAAAAGCTGTAACTGGTAATAAAGTAGTCAGTATTGTTTCCTATGTAAGTTTCAATAAAGGCATTTTAGGGATTTCATAAAATAATAGTAATAATGGAAACAGTAGTGTTACGTACTTAGTTAAGTAGATGTTCCATCCACTAATATGAACTTCTGATCAAATATAAGTCAATCTAATCACATAAATAACAGCTAAAAAATTACCAATGATTTTGTAAAATCAATTCTATATCATGAACTGACAAGGAGTACATAATGTCGTAAATCTACCTAAGAATATTCTTTCACTTATGTTGATTCGAATACATTGAACTATCAATCATTATATACCATATTTTCGTCCATAATCCCAATAATATCTGACAAGATTTAGTAGTAAGGATATTTGTGTTAATTTTAAATTGAAGTGTTAAGCTGAAAACGTAAAAATTAATATCCATAAGTGACAATAATCAAAATTACTCTAAACCCTACAATTAATAATGTTTATGAAACTAATTAAAGATAGGAGTATATCATTACGTACACACACGCACGAGAGCCACACGGTTTAACAATACATTATACCTAGATATACTTATGAAATGTCATGTATCTTTATTACATAAACGAAAACTATTATTTGTTTCAGAATTTTCATGCGCAGTCTCACAAGGGATATCTGCGCGTAACTTTCCCTAATTCTGAACTGACATACTAGAGGACAGGCAGCCAGTGAACTCTTGGGCTACTCTAATAGGGGAGTGGCTTAAATGTCATCCTTATAACACATCCATGTCCTCAAGGTGAGAAGTACGTTTCTGTGATAACGGGACACTAACAGTAAATTTTTGGATTCACAGTACGAGCACGATAACGCTAATAACTTGCTCACGCCAGGCCATTTAAATGCAAGTTGCTCATGTAGTTATTTTAGCAGTGTTAAACAATATAGTAGCGTTAAGTAGATAAGCTATGAATATAGTTAACTTATATGTCTTAAAGCAATAACCAACCAAATGTAGCAATAAATTTAATATCGTTGAGAGCTTTACAGCGAAAATGTATTTGTTTCTAGACAACTAAAACTGTGAAGTTTCAGCTCATATGAGCAGACCATCTTCGGGTGACTTATGATTAACAACTGAAGATGTATTTGTTTCTAGACAATTAAAACCGTGACTATTTAGCTCATATGAGCAGACCATCTTCGGGTAACTTATGATTAACAACTGAAGATGTATTTGTTTCTAGACAATTAAAACCGTGAAGTTTCAGCTCATATGAGCAGACCATCTTCGGGTAACTTATGATTAACGACTGAAGATGGATTTGTTTTTGTTGCTGTTTTTTTTTTTATATCTTCGTTAATCACAAAGCTACAAAATGTGGTATCTGTGTGCTGCCCCCTATATTTGATATTTCGTATTATAA
>NW_013665658.1:596409-599561 GCF_000517525.1 Limulus polyphemus
TAACTTATGTATAACAACTGAAGATGGATTTGTTTTTTGTTTTTTTTTATATCTTCGTTAATCACAAAGCTACAAAATGTGGTATCTGTGTGCTGCCCCCTATATTTGATATTTCGTATTATAAGTTCTCAGACTTACCGTTGAGCCACCAGGGAGCCTTAAGATATAACATTAGTTTTGTCTTCCAAGTAATCATTATCGTTAAGAAATGTGTTCGTTCCTTTTATTTTAGTGCAAAACTGCACTATGGGATATCGATATCTGCACAGTGCTCACTGAAGGGTCCAAACCCCTAATATTAGAGTTATAAGCCCTCAAACCTAACCTTGAGCCACTGAAAAGAATGAGATTAAGAAACGGCTAAATTTTAAATAATACTAAAAGTGTTCATTTTTTGTACAATATGTAGAATAACAGTTTTGATAGTGACATCCACATTTAGCCAGATTACTTCAAACAGTTTTATTGATACCTTATGAGACCTTAAATATCCGTTTACCAAACCTCATTCGTTCGCGGTGGCCTGATGGCTATAGCGTTAGACTCGCAATTTGCGGGTCGCGGGCTCGAAATCCGTCACCGAACATGCTCGCACTTTCAATCGTGTGGTTATAATAATGTGTGGCCAATCCCATCATTCGTTGGTAAAAGAGTATTCCAATAGTTGATGGTGGGTGGTGTTAACAAGTTGCATTCCCTCTAGTCTATCACTGTTAAATGAGGATGGCTAAATGAGGACAGCTTGCTCAGATAGCCCAGGGGTTGGTTTCTGCAAAATTTAAAACAAATCAAACCCAGCTAATCGTCTGTTCATCTGAAATGAAGTGATATTATTGATAATTTACTGGTTTGAGTAAGTTATGTTAGTAGTTTCCGTGTCAACCACAGCTGATATAAACTTGCTGTGGAATGGCTTAATTAAGAACTACTTCTTAAAATGGTTTGATGTTTGTAAGTAGTGTTCATTAATCGCTTTTGCAAAATATTAATACACTCAACTGATAAAGATGTTCTCAGATCAGGGAGTTAGTATTTCCACGACGGGGTTGTAACTTGTAATAAAGGAATAGGGGCCAATTTGTAGTACCAGGATCTTAGAGAAATAGATTTGCAACTAGTTATATCCTAGACGTGGTAAGCAAATTGCTTCGTCTTGCAACATGTTAGAATACAAGAAATAAAAGATCAGTGGCAAAAGCCATCCAAAGTGCTCCAGGCAACATTACGAAACATAGTCAAGAAGGATATCTGTTTGGAAAAGTGATATAAGTCATTTGTGCACAAGCTGCTTCCACGACATATCCGTTCAATAGTCGCATACCCCATGCAGCTGGAGAATGAAACGTATATTCATGCTATTCTATTCGAAAATATACCTCTCAAGTCAGTGGACAAAGCGCCAATGGATTTCTGTGTGGTTGGACATTAGATGGATTATGGAAACATGGATGAAGGAATAGTATGCTTTGGACATGATAGCCTGAAGACGGAGTCTTTTTGCAACGGAAACTGCGTTACAGGGCTATTGTCAAAATGCGTGGTCATGAGATAGAGCATAAAGGGATGTGGCGACATGGACTGTAACAACGTGGTGATGCGTAAAAATCGTTTTGAAATAACATATTCCATCTATTTGATGTTCCAGAATCGTCTTTCGGATTTAGTCAAACCATCTTATGAGAAATAGTATTGAGACATTAGAATAACTATTTTGCCCTCAAAAGGTAAATCAGAACTAGTCGGGTAACTTTAAAAGAAATGTTATTGTCATTAAATAAAATATGTTTTATAACATATTTGTAAGAAACATACTATATGTTGTTCTCAGAAGATATTTTTAAGACCATTTTGTGCTTCTTATTTCATTAGAGGCTAGAAGAACCAACATTCTTAGGCTTCTCAACCCTAATTTCATGCCGTGTATAACACTTTCCACCCTTAATAGAGGGTGAATGGATTCAAGAACCTGGGGGTGCCATCGTTTTTGGGAGGAATCAACCGAAATATTCAAATACAACGGATATCCTTGTTCTGTTGCTGGATATTAATGTTTGTGGAATTCTGACATGAAATGTACAGTTTCTGTTTGATTGGCGTGATCATGCCTACACGCACGTTACAAGTAAGATGTATAATGCATTGCATAGTAAAGGCACGCATGTCGTCGTTTCAAGAAAATACTTATTTTTTCAACACTTGAATTGCTTTGCGACCAGTAGAGCAAGAAGTGCATGAGTAGCTTCAATACCAAGGGACGAGTACGTCCAGGTTGGCATAACCATCAGTTACACAGTCGCCATACAAACCCAACTTGAAGAAATGAAATATGTATACGATTGTTAAAAGGAGTTGTATCAACAGAACTGTGTAATATAACAAAAGTTAAACAATATTCCATACAAACCCAACTTGAAGTAATGAAATATGTGTACGATTCTTAAAAGGAGTTGTATCAACAGAACTGTGTAATATAACAAAGGTTAAACAGTATTCCTTACAAAACCAACTTGAAGTAATGAAATATTTATTAATATTTAAATTAATAGTTAATAATAGTTAAAAGGAGTTGTAGCAACAGAACTGTGACATATAACAGAGGTTAAACAATATTCCTTACAAAACCAACTTGAAGTCATATAACATGTATACGACTGTTAAAAGGAGTTATAGCAACAGAACTGTTAGATAGAACAAAGATTAAGCAGTATTCTTTATTGATGTTTTCTCATAAAACAAAAGGAACAAAGGCACGTTTGGTACACTTGATAAAGATCTAAAGTTTTTATCAGAAAATTGATTTTATACTTTTATTGGTAGGATTTTGCTTAGAAATGATTTAACTGATAATAAATCAATAACTTGCACGATATTCTTAAACCTAAACTCTACTTATTAATACCATTATTTTCAAGCCGTAATCTACAAGCTATTATATTAACAATTTTTTTACCATTAATCTACACAGCGTGGTCCCAAGTAAATAGACACCACCTTTTCAGAAAAAAATGAACATTTTCAGTCGTATTCATATGAATTGATATATTTATAATTTAATTAATATCTAGTAGATCTTTCTTTCGCTTCGTGGAGTTCGTTGATCCTTTGGGGCATCGTGAGAATCATCTCGTCAATTTCAGATTGTGGGATTTTCG
>NW_013665658.1:599717-614136 GCF_000517525.1 Limulus polyphemus
GACACGGTGCTCCATCTTCCTAGAACAATGTTGTGTTCTTGTCCACGAAACCCGAGGAATAAAGTGGCAAGAGTCCTTCCTCCAATATTTCGACGTATTTTTGCAAAATTTATGTTGCCAATGCACTCTACTAAGCTCGATCTCCCACCAACCCAAACAGCTCCCCAAACCATCACGCTGAAACCACCATGCTTCACAGTTGGCTGTTGAGCCAAAACTCTTGGTGAGGTATTCTCCAGACCCATATCCTCCCACTGTCCGAAAATTTAGCGAAGTTTGATTCGTCTGAGAATAATACGGTCTTCCAAAAGTCCAGAGGCTTGCCCACTTCTTTCGTCTGACTATGTTAGCAGGTCTTAATAAGGGCTTCCGTCTAGCTGCTCTGCAACGATAACCCAATCTGTGGAGAATCCGTTGAACAGATTTCGGGCTCATCCCGCCAACTTTGGCCACTTCTGCAGTCGTTAATCTGAGATCCATTTCGATGCTCCTCTTGACAGCCCTTTTTGTCTTCTCCGGTGGACCAGGACGACCCAGACACTGCTCAGTTGTTTCCTTGCCGTGTTTCCTGAACTGGACGATGATTCTGTTGACTGTCGAAAGCGGGATTCCCAAATTCTGCGAAATTTGCCGCTAACTTATTCCACCATCTGCTTGACCAACTATCCTTCGTCTAACAAAATCTGACAATTCGAGAGAACCTTGAATTCTAGGCATGTTGTAGCACAAGATAAGTAGTGTGCGGACCATTTTCATTTATATAGTGCTCTGTGACACAAATTAGTTAGGATAAATCAGTTAAATGACGAAAAATTAGGTGTCTATTTACTTGTGACCACTCAGTGTACATGTTTCATGCGTAGTTTCTACCAGTAATATATATGGTAATCTTCTAATCTATTTTTACCAGTAATTTACATGATAGTTTTCACGTACGTCCTAACTGTAATATCCATCGTTATTCTAAAGTATTTTACCTCTAATCTATATGGTACTCTTCAACGTATTTTTTACCAGTAATCTACATGGTAATTTACTAGCGTGGTCTTTATTATAGTTTTTTATGTTAACTACTTTTCAGAATAGCAGTGATATATGTATAGGATATAGAACTGATTTCATAAAGACATTTCTCGAGAATTTGTTAAGCCTTAGGTTTAGGTGTTATTGACTGAAAAAAAGACAAGTATAAAGTGATAGAGATAGCCTCTAACTATAAACACGAAGGTTTCATTTTTCCCTTCCAATATTTCTTTATCTGTCTTCGTCAACATTGTAGTCTAACACCCCAAGGATATCTTAATGTGATGTTTGCATTACTTGCAAAGAAAACTTAGAATTTATCTCTTCTTTTTATTTCTGAAGTTAAAATTATTTTTACTTCACAGAATGCAATAGAAAAATAAAGTGAAGCATGCAGAAGAATAAAATGTTTTGTTGAAACTATTTTAATCGCTTAAAAGTAGTAAGTTTTCTAAACCTTCGGATAACAGCCTACAGTTGGGAGAGATACATCACAGTACATCGTTCACAAGTAATAATGACTGCAGCAACAATGTTCCTTATTTCATTAAGATATTGTGGGCTGCAGTTTGAACGTCTCGTGTCTCAAAGGCATGCATGAATTCATGACTTGCGGAGACCCCGAATAAGGACAACTTTATGCCTCCATAATTAATGAAAGGGCGTGGTCATTTCTCAGACAATTTCTCCTCTGTTAATGTCGTGCAAACGATATGCCATTTTTCGATTTTAACAAAACAAATTCCCTCATCCAATTTACCAGGTACAGTCTAATTAGATGCGATTAAAACATCAGACTATTTAATTTTTATGATCCCCAGTAAATTACATAAGAATTACTTGTCGTTCAGACAAGAACTTTTTTTTTATTATGTCATAAAGGAAAACACCATATCATAGCTAAATGGGTTAAAAAACAAACACTTCAGTAACATGACCACAATAAAGATACTTGCCTTTCTGACCTAATTTTTGTTATGACCTACTTCGTGCAGATGATATTAACATTTCTATGTTGCTTATGTAAAGTACCCTATCCTGGTTGATTTACTTACTATTACTGTTAGTCTATAATAGTTGCGTGTTGTAGTTTTTCTTCAATGTATATTCCAGGTATACAATTCTGATGGTTAATAGACCTGTTTGAACAAGTTATATTCTTCATTCGTTTATTGACTAAATTTAAGTGGTCATTCTTCAAAAATTCTGATAAAGCAAAAATTACGTAGTATTATACCAAAAACAATTATTATTTATTTATTTAGACAAACAGAATAGATAGAAATACGGTAATAACTTCAAAGCTATTAGTTTAAAACATTCTCTGTGTTTTCTTTTTTTCATTGGATAATGTATATAGAATATTTCCTGTGTAATTCTTTGGATTATAAATTAGCTAACGTGTATATCATCAGGGTCTTCAAGATTAACGAAGTGAATACTTCTTTCTATATTCCGAACAAAGACTGGGCCTTGCTTTCAAGGGCGGTAACTACCGAAGGGTCTTACAGCATGAATGCACAGATGTGGCCGTTTTGCTAGTTTCTGCATTTTGGTTCTAGCAAATAAAACGCGAAAACTTTGTTATAAAGCATAAAGTTAAAGTTATTATAAAATGTTTCATTCTCTTAGCAAAAGGTATCGCGGGAGAAAACTCCGAAAGTAATAAAACATTGAGAAATTATTTGTTTTTTTTTCTCCTTTCTAAAGAAGCCAGGCGAAATTTAATGTTCAGTTAAAGTTTTTTGTTTGTTTTCAAATTCGGTCAGGTTTTATTCGTCTCTGAACACATCAAACTTTTATAAGAAATTTATTATTTAGTTGTATTTTGCTTCTGAAAATAAGGTTTGGGCCTATTTTTAACTTTCTTGTTTCTAGAAGTATTTTCACAAAACCTTTTATATTGTTCTAATTTAGTTAAATTAATCAATAGTTAAACTAAAACAATCTGGTGATTGTCTATACACCGAAACGTAACAGCAGGCTTAGACGCATATGTGAAACGTTCCATGAGATTTAATCATTGAGCAAGACTGAGAGTTATTTATATTCCTGAACGTATCATAATAATATTTCACAGTTTCATTTTTAGCCGGAAATTTAAGAGAAGGGAAGAAATAAGCCAATCATGTCATGATATTTCAATAGTAAAAGCCACCTTTTCACCAGTTGAATTGTTAGAGACTTGGCATATTAACAGACACTTTATGTTATTGTAATTGCTTGAGGACTTGGACAACAGAATAAAGGACTAATCTATGTAACATTAGTTGGAGTTTTCAGTATGATGTGGGTTTCCTTGAAAATAGGAAATAAAAATGATTCACTTTCGTGAGATATCGATATGAGGATAGTAAAAGATAGTAGTGTTTGGATAGTAGAGTATGATCAGTCTGAGGGTGCAAGGAGATATTAGTTTGTGAATACTATAAATCAGCGTGAGAATAGCAGGAGATAATCAAACTAGGGTAGAAGGATGTATCGATATGTAAGTAGTAAGAGATAATCGATCTGAGGGTAGAAGGAAATATCAGTATAAGGATAGTAGGTGATAATCAGTATGAGGATAGTAAAAGATAATCAAGCTAGGGTAGAAGGCGATAATTAGAATAAGGATACTATAAATCATCGTGAGGATAGTAGAAGCTAATTATTAAGACAGTGAGAGGACAGTATGAATCAACGTTAGGAAAGTTGGAGATAGTCAGTCTTAGGGTAAAAGGCGATATCAGCATGATGACAGTAGAATCAGACAGCGTGAAGATAGTTGGAGATAATCAATCTGAAACTAGAAGGCTATATCAGCATGATGACAATATGAGGAGACCGTGGGAGGACAGCAGGATATAATCAATCTGAAACTAGAAGGAGATATCAACATGATGACAATATGAGCAGACCGTGGGAGGACAGCAGGAGATAATCAATCTGAAACTAGAAGGAGATATCAAAATGATGATAATAAAATCAGACAGGGTGAAGATAGATGGAGATAATCAAAAGAACCAAAGATGTTCGGGGGTTGTCCTTATCTATATAGTGTAGACCTCTAGACACGGGGTAAGAAGCTGGGCTAAAAAGCCCCAATAAGATCATCCAGGTATTATGGGGATCTAATATTAAGTATTCATGGTCGCTGAACCCGTATGTGTCATCAGATTTAATCTTTCTCCTAGAATTCCAGGCACCATACCTGAAACTGTGTTCATACCCCAATGCAGAAGCTAGAGTGATCAATCTTGACGCATGTGCTTAGGTACCACGAGCCGGTGTCCTAACGTGGTTTTGTGGGGTTAGCTACAGACGTTATTGGGGATAATGGAGGAGCTTGATGAGTGCATTGGAGGTCTCTGTGAATCATAAAGGGGGATTTGAGTCTCTTAGCGAAGCGAGGGTATTTTATGCTAATGTTAATGAGAAGTGATGTGTTTCATAACTATTCTGAATTTTGATAACGGTAGAGTTCAATTAATCACTTTGGAAATCTAAATCATGGAGAAACATATTTTCAAATGTTTTGATTAAACCGTAATACTTGACATGTATCAATATGTCATACAATAAGTTATTGTTTTGATTAAACCGTAATACTTGACATGTACCAATATGTCATACAATAAGTTATTGTTTTGATTAAACCGTAATACTTGACATGTACCAATGTGTCTTACAGTAATTTATTGTGTTGATTAAACCGTAATACTTGACATGTACCATTATGTAATACAGTAATTTATTGTGTTGATTAAACCGTAATACTTGACATGTATCAATATGTCATACAGTAATTTATTAGCACATTCGTACTGTAATCTTCAAAAATATTTCGTGGACCTGTTTGTTTGTTTGTTTGAAGTTAAACACAAAGCTACACAATGGGCTATCTGTGCTCTGCCTACCACAGTTTCTAGCGTTGCAATTCCACAGACATACCACTGTGCCACTGGGGGGCATTTGCTAATTAATTGACAGGGATAATTGTTATAGCATTATGATTGCAGTAAACAACAACAACATAAATTATATCAAGTAAACTATTTGATATTAGATAATCTAAATCAGATTAGTGAGCAATATTCAACCAGATTTCGAAAGACACCCAACTGGAAGCAAGTAATTGGTGTCCTTCACTAAAGTTTGAATTTATAGATAATGTCGAATTGTAACGTTTTACAAGGCGCTCGTGTTAACATTAATTTAAACTGAGAAAGTTAAAAGAAAGAAAGTTCTTTTTAAAACTGTGACTGTTTTTCCTGAGAAAAATGTACAATTTGAGCAAATTTAGTTTCAAGTTGGTGAACTTAAAACTTGTGAATATTTTACAGTTTTTGAAAATTTTACTTATCTAAAAAACATATTTAAGTATATTTCTCAATAAGCCTGTTACCACTACTCCTCCGATTCCCCAATGGAAAAGCCATAAAAAAATACGAAATACCAGAACAAGAAAGCAGAAAAATTTGTTTGTTTTGAATTTCGCACAAAGCTGCACGAAGGCTATCTGCGCTAACCGTCCATAATTTAGCAGTGTAAGACTAGAGGAATAATCATCACAACCCACTGCAACTCTTGGGCTCCTCTTTTACTAATGAATAGTGGTGTTGACCGTCACATTGTAACGCCCCCCCCCCCCTCCGGCTGAAAGGGCGAGCATGTTTGGTGGGACGGGGATAAGGATATTAGGAAAACAATAACAAAATTTAATGTTAGGAATAGAAAATAGACAAGAGTAGGAACTTCAATCACCTCTATAAAAGCATATTCATATGGTTATTGTTCACTGTTTTCTCATTGCAGTAAGAAAGGGTTGGTCTCAGATGTCTGTTACTATTGTTCACAAACACTTCCTTGCTTACAATGTGAAAACTGGAACAATATTGAAGAAGCACCGAGAACAACACTTCCTTGCTTACAATATGAACATTGGAACAGTATTCAAGAATCATCGAGAACACTTCCTTGCATACAACCAAATCTTCCTTCCTGCGTTGAGAAAACAGTGAACAATAATAACAGACATCTGAGACCAACCCTTTCTACTGCGATGAGAAAACAGTGAACAATAGTAACAGACATCTGAGACCAGCCCTTTCTTACTGCGATGAGAAAACATTCTCGGTGCTTCTTCAATATTGTTCCAGTTTTCATATTGTAAGCAAGGAAGTGTTGTTCTCGGTGCTTCTTCAGTATTGTTCCAGTTTTCACATTGTAAGCAAGGAAGGGTTGGCCTTGGCTTGTTGGTTTTGTACCGTCCTGCAGTTACCCGATACACTATGAGAATGAAAATGTCACATCAAAAATTGTAGTCAAGTTACAGTACTTGATTAAATAACACTACATTAAACATAAAACTCAAAATCATTTATACTACACAAATATGGGAATTAGATAAAATACTTAAAGATTAAATACAATAATTATAGTTTAATAACATAAGATAAATTTAGTTATTAAAGTATAAAATATATTGAAATAAAAAAAATTAAACTATTAATACATTTATCCCTTCTAAAACATGCGTATTTTTGTTAAGCCATCTATACACTCGAATGAATTATCTGCATTATTTATTTATAAATATCCAGACAAGGAATGGGTGGCGATTTTGCAATACTCAACACTGTCTGCAGAAGAAACAGCCATCCATTGTCCTTATCTATAAAGACAATTTTTCAGAGGGAAGAAGGCGTCTAAAATGACTTTCTGTTGAAAACAGATCTCTCTTCCCAGAAAAAAAAAAAAAATAGAAACTTGGATTACAGTTTTGTTGTTCTTGAGCTGGGTGCTGTTCGAACTGAGATCGGATATCTGTATATTGTGATATATTTGTCAAGGAAAATGCTGTACTATTTTATTGAGAGTTCTAAAAATTAGAACAGGCTCCCTTATTTTTTTATATCCGAATTAAGCAACGAACCGGAAGCTATTGTTGTTTGTTCTAACATACATTGCCACACCTGTGTCATTTTGAGGTTTCTTGATCTTACTAATTGTGAGTGTTAAGATTATTTCCTACATGGATGATTAATCACGGGTGGGTAAACAAAGCTTTTCTCCAATAATTTGCTTCATATTCGTCAAGCGGTAACATTCACGGCTTAAAACGCTAAAGTTCTAGGTTAGATTTCTGTGCTGGATACAGCATGGACCGGTTAATGCGCATTTTTGTGCTCAACATTAAATAATTAAACTGATTTCAAATGCTAACTTGTCTCGCTAAATTACAATCAAAAGATCAGTAGTGATATTACAAGTGATCGTGCACCATATATTGACCGGACGTGAAACCCAAAACCTGAAAGAGTAAGATTGTAAAGATTCAGTATTTATTTGTTACCAACAACCACCTGGTGAAATTCACAAAGCATAACACGAGTATACGAATAATATGAAAGAGTTTTAATTTGAGATGAAAGAAAATCCTTTCTTAATAATTAACTTTGAGATTGTAATTTGCATGTGTGGTAACTTTACGTAATCGATAAACCTGGATCTATTGTGTCAGAAATTATAAAATATTCGCTTAAAAGACACAATTGGCATTTTGAACCCTACAATATATGGCAAGTTTTATAGAATAATAAATATTTATGATCTCATATAGGGCATGAGGACTTAAGAATTAATGAAGTTCTATTTCGTTTTGAAGCGCAATTCACACTTGCGTGTGTTAAACTCCATTAGGCTAGGGTTTGTGAATTCAGCTATCAAAAATACAAATACTCCGACTTAGTTTATACATACAAATATACAAACTTTCAAGTAATTGGAGAAAATATCGTGGACTGCCAAGCGAACCTTGTAGAAGGCGCTCCTGTGGTTTCTTACTGTGAAGTTCGTGTTAATGCCACAGTTAATTATTGCCATTTAAAGATTGAATAGCGTTACTGTAAATACTATTCTGTGTTTGATCATGACATGTTGTATCAATGAGATTATCTTTTTGAAAAATTGACATTTCTGGCCCATATTTCTTATCTGTTTATTTAAGTAAGTGGACCTCGCCACAGATGTGTCTCTAAAGAACAAAGTGTGTATATTTAAGGTGTTTGAATGAACCTCCTTTTTTGTTTTTGTTTTCGGTGTGAAGGTAGAATTTATAAAGAGACTAGTGTTTGACATAATAAGTTTGTTAAAAAATGTCTTCCGTATAACGGTTCTGTCTTCAATAACTTTCGCCAACACCATTCATATTACGGTTCATAAACGTAAAGTTATGTTAATCATAGTTTTGTTGTTATAAGCGTATCGCACACGTCTTTAATGAATCTCCTGGGGGATAAATAATTTTATGCTGCCAACATTGCAACGTTCTAACATTATTTATTAGTCTATTAAATTGGAACATCAGAACTCTTTCGACATAAGAAAAATCAACTGAATAATAATAATAATATAATCAACCTAGCCGAGGTTTATAATGTACCAATTATATGCAAGAAGTGTTTCACCTGCAGTGACCAATGATATAATTGACTAGACCTGATGGCTTAGGTTTGAACCTATATTGACCCCCTTTCTCCCCTCTCATACATACATTATGATGCGGCACCGGTAGCGGCTGTTCCTAAATGAATTATTGATTTCACTTGATTAAATAGTACGGTTTGCGTGTGTGACCAGCGTTGTTTGGGAGTGTCCCTTCAACAGTCGTTATGATTCATTAGTGAAATGGCAACCAATAGCGTGCTCCTTTCGTCAAGCGTCGTTTCTCAGGCAAATCTTGTGGGGGTAAAAAGTACTAAACTTTGATGTCACTGTTTTTTGGTTGTCAGTATGAGAAAATACTTTTCATGACTGAAAATGTGTGCTAACAATGAGGCATGTTCATGTTTGACGAATGTATACGTCAGAAAAGCACGAAGCAGCAATCTGGTCAGTTCACACGAAACTGCGTACATGTGTACATATATATATGTTGCACTTGACTGGATCCGAATTCGCACGATATTTTTTGATTATCAAATTCCTTCAAAAGTACAACAAATTAAAATAACGTATAATTTAGCTTTCGAGTTGTGTACATAAAATGGAATGTTTGTTTTTCTTTTCAGCTTCACTATACGTAAAGGACAAAGTTGAAATATTCCCTAATATTATTTAATTTTCTTCTGCAATAATTAGTGTTTTGAAAATATCTACTTTTATCGAAATAAATGTTTACAGACAAAAAAATATTACCCTTACTTAGCCGTATGATACTAGTCTTTTAACCCTTACTTAGTAGTCTGCTACTAGTCATTTAACCCTTACTTAACCGTCTGATACTAGTCTTATAACACTTACTTAGCTGTATGATACTAGCCTTTTAACCCTTACTTAGTAGTCTGCTACTAGTCATTTAACCTTACTTAGCCGTCTTATACTAGTCTTATAACACTTACTTAGCCGTATGATACTAGTCTTATAACATTTACTTAGCTGTATGATACTAGTCTTTTAACCCTTACTTAGTAGTCTGCTACTAGTCTTTTAATCCTTACTTAGCCCTACTAGTCATTTAACCTTACTTAACCGTCTGATACTAGTCTTATAACCCTTCACTTAGCTGTATGATACTAGTCTTTTAACCCTTACTTAGTAGTCTGCTACTAGTCATTTAACCCTTATTTAACCGTCTGATACTAGTCATTTAACCTTACTTAACCGTCTGATACTAGTCTTATAACACTTACTCAGCTGTATGATATTAGTCTTTTAACCCTTACTTAGTAGTCTGCTACTAGTCATTTAACTTACTTAGCCGTCTGATACTAGTCTTTTAACCCTTACTTAGTAGTCTGCTACTAGCCATTTAACCCTTATTTAGCCGTCTGATACTAGTCTTTTAACCCTTACTTAGCTGTATGATACTAGTCTTTTAACTCTTACTATGTAATCAGCTAATAGTCATTTAACCCTTACTTAGTCATCTGATACTAGTCTTTTAACTGTCACTTAACCGTCTTCTACCAGTCTTTTAACTGTTACTTAGCCTTCTGCTACTAGTTTTTTAACTTTATCTTAGCCGTCTGCTACTAGTCTTTTAACCATTACTTAGCCGTCTGACAGCAGTTTTTTAATTGCCACTTAATCTTATGCTACTAGTCATTTAACTGTCACTTAGCCTTCTGCTAATAGTATTTTAACCCTAACTTAGCCGTCTGCTACTAGTCTTTTAACTGTTGCTTAGCATTCTGCTACTAGTCTTTTAACCCTTAGTTAGCCGTCTGCCACTACGTTTTTAATTGTCCCTTAACCTTCTGTTACTAGTCTTTTAAGCATGGCTACTTGAAACTAGCGTTGCTCAATGGTTAATGTGCCGGACTGTGAGTCCATTATTCACGTCCCGTTTGGTTGCTTTTGTTAGATAACAGGTTTCAATAGCTCTTATGATGGCGGTTTCATGTTTAAAAATGTACCTAAGTATAGGATGTTACATACACCATTGATCCAAAGTGATTTCTAATCTTGGGCTGTATAGGTTTATTTATTTATTAAATTGTGTAGACTTTAGCTTGTTTTACTGTATTCTGTAAAGATGTGTAATAATAAAAAATTAGAAATGGCATAGATATTTTGAACACACAGTTTTAAGAAATGATACTACATTTTAAACCTTTAAAACCATCAAAATACTAAACTATGGGGCCAGACGGGAACTAGTGGTTAGCGTGCCGGAATGTGAATTCAAAGATCTATACTTCACTTCCTTTAGTCCCACCCACTTTGGGGCCAAGGGTGCATTACAAGAATTACGGGCAATCCTACTATTCGATTAAAGTAACCCAAGAGCTGGCGGTGGGTGTTTTTGAGTAGCTGCCTTCCCTCTAGTCTATTAGTTGGATATTAAAGGGTAAGGGCTTTTTAGCTTTGTTCCAGAAAGCGTGATTTGAAAACAAACTCAATGGATGTAAAAAATAAATAAATAAAATGGAACTTCAAAACATATGTTAGTTATCTTTAAATTTTTAATATATACACCGCTAGTTCCAAAGTTTAATTCAAGCTATGTGCAAGTTTAGAGGAAATGTTTATGTTTAGATGGAAAGAAGTGTTTTTCTCTCTTTGTTAAGGGCTCGTATGATTTTTTTGTTAATTGTATTATACGAGTTATTTGCTTATTTTGTTTTGAATTTCAGTCAGTCAAAACTACACGAGGGCTATCTGTACTAGCTGTCCTTAAATTAGCAGTAATAGGAAAGGCAGTTACTCAACACCATCCGCCGCTGACTCTCGGTCTACACTTTAATCAACGTATAGTGGGATTGACCGTAGAAATATAATGCCCCCATGGTTGAAAGGATGTGCTTGTTCGGTGGCGGGGATTCAAACCCGCGAGTCACAGATTGCGAAATGAGCGCATTAACAACCAAGTCGCGAGCTATTGGATCCATTTTACCACTTAAAAATTATTTTAGGTTATATATAATGGAGTACTGTGTAGAAAATCCAAAGCACAAAAATCAAATTATGAAATGAACCACAGCTTCCTTCCGCGCCTAGTAAATTAATCTAGAAAGGTAAATCGGTAAATAACTTCACAATCTACATCCCAAATTGAATTTTTATTTATATAATTGATGACCGTCAGCGATAAAGTGGAGGATTTATAGCGCTATAATCGGTGGTTCGATTCCCCGCGGTAGACAGAGTGCATTTTGTAGTTTTCTCTAAAGAAACAAAGCACGTAAACTAATGAATAGATTAAACTCCATACATGTAACAAAAAGACTTGAAGAATGTTGAAGAACAAGAAATTTCACCCTCATGCGATTTTACTGTATTATTTTGGAGCCTCAACAACGTTCTTCATCACAACGAGGAGATGTGTATTGGTAATGGCATAAGAACGTACCATGTCCTTCCCATACCAAATGTCATTAGTGGTACACGAGTGTATAAGTTTCAAGAGTCTGGAGTGATCTTCCCAAGTTCCCTCTATAACAAATAACCACACTGGCTTATTTGTTGTTACCATGTAACGACTATGTGCTACACTCTCTACATGTTCGGCCGTATATAATGTACTTCAAGATACACAGCTTTATGTTTGGCTACTGCCTAAGGGCAGAAGTTTTCATCTAGTTACTGACAGCAGTAAAACACTGGTTGTTGAGAACATTTCTAGTTTTAAAAAAGTTACTGGGAATAATTCAGGAAGGTTATAATTGGAACAAATAGGTTATTTAGAACCTTTATTTACACTCTCGATCACGGGGTCCAAACTAATATGCTTACAAACATTAAGGATTGACGTCAACTATCAACTGTCATATAATAATTTAATGGGTCGTTAGATATATATATATATACTTTTAGAAATATAACGACGGTTTGCATAGAAAACATATTAACGTCCAGTCTTTTACATAAAACAGATCTAAGTGCTTGAAATGTATTATGAAAATGTATCCAAGCCTGTGGTTTTAAGGTGAATTAATGAATCATTTTTACCTGTTTCTTACACTGAGTACTGTGGTATTTAAATCTGAACCCACAAAAACCTTAAGCAAATCTGAACTTCCTTTCACAGTTGACTAATCTACCATTCCTGTAGTTTTTGTCTTTTGAACGTGTGATTGTAAAAAACAAATGATTTTGTGAAAAAACCTAAACAAATTACTTGAAAAATGTGACGTTTAATCTACATCTTCTGACGCTAGAGGTTGAAAGCAATTACATTCTCAGAATAGTTGAGAAGGAACAAAAACTCGATATCTAAGTCTACTTTCTCTCGTCAGAAAATCCAATGCGGAATCTGAAAAAAATAAAGAAACATACTGTAAAAAGAATTTTTGTATTATTTAAGACATTCGTTGATGTTTATATAAGGAAAATATAGTTGTAACAAATGCATTACTTAGAAAATGGACTGTTTATGAAAAATATAAACTTATGAAAATGTGATTGAATAAGTCTCTATGTTAGATTTATTTACGGGTATTGTTGGTATAGCCTAGTGGTCATGGTGTTCGGACTGTGAATCCGAAGGTTCGTGTTTTACAGTCTGTTGCTGCAAAACGTGCTCCACACTTTCAAGCCGTGGATGTGTTATTAGGGAGACAGTCATATTCCACTATTCGGTTAGACGAGATTAGCTCAGAATTTAGCGGTGATCACTGTAGACTAATTGCATTCACTATGTTCAAAATTAGGGACCGATATATGCAGATAATCTTTTTGTAGATTAGTATGATCATTATGAAACCTTTGTGTAACTTAGTACAAACATTCTGAAACCTTTGTATAGCTTAGCGCGAACATTCACAGGTACGATGATACTATAATTTATTTAATTATTATTACTATATATATATATATGTGTGTATGTCAAAAAAGGAGTAATTACTTCAGTAGTGTACAAGTGGATTTTTTGAAAGAAGACAAAAGGTATCGTAACACATATATAAAACAGACAAACAATAAATCTGGCACCTTAAGTTAACATAATTGTTTGAAGAAATAACTAGATTATTTAAAAATTTAGTTTGTTCAAAAAAAGTTTCGAGCAGACGTATATTATTACCTAATCTCCCATAACGTTCTCATTCAGTTTTACTGATGTCGGGGAGAATTTCGTGAAAATTAGTTGATTAGACGTAGGTAGGCTTTGTTTCCGGGTTACATTCTCCAGAGAGGCGGAACTGAAACACGTATATTAATTTCTGTACTAACTAGAAGAGCATAGATTTGTCGTTACTGAAATTGTTCTGCACTAAAATATATTAAATTTGATCGTGGTTGAGAAAACAGTTGTCCTATACATCGCTAAAATTACGTTCTAACATGCTAAGCTGTTTTTAAATCAATAACGACGATTTTCGTTCGAAACTTTAATACTCATGTTCATCTATATTGTTAACGTATTAAAGATAATAACTTGAGAAGCGTTGTTCCTAAATGGGTTAGAATTTTCTTCTTTGTATTTATTAAAAAAAAACTGTTTACGAGATTAAATAAAAAGCCCGCGCACTACATTTGTATTCTAGACTGTTCATTTCTGTTGCATTTTGTTTATTTCTTTTTTTTAATTTCTGCGCTAGCCGTCCCTAATTTAGCAGTGTAAGACTAGAGGGAAGGCAACTAGTCATCACCACCCACTGCCAACTCTTAGGCTACTCTTTTACCAACAAATAGTGGATTTGACCGTCACATTATAACGCCCCCACGGTTGAAAGGGCGAGCATGTTTGGTGTGACGGGGATTCGAAGCCGCGACCCGCAGATTGCGAGTCGAGCGCCCTAGCCATCTGGCCATGCCGGGCCAATAAACATACTATTCATATAAAATAATATATTTTCTCTTCGACAAAACGTGGGATTAGTCTGAAACATTTGATTTTTTTGTATTATTATTTTTTTATTTATTTTGTTTTTTTTTCTTTTCTTATTTTGTAATTTTGTTTTGTTGTACG
>NW_013665658.1:615136-627204 GCF_000517525.1 Limulus polyphemus
ACCGTTAGAGTATATAGTGTCGTAGGAGTAGTGTGCTAGTAGTAGTAATTATAATTAACTTTTACTTACTACCTACTACACGCCACTCTACAGCATTATATATATATATGTTTCTTTTACGAATGAATTGACAAAGGAACCTATATTAAACACCCAATATATTTGACGAAACTATTATGTTAAAAATACGTATTCCCAATATTTTTGTATGCAAGTTTCTTAAAAAACAAAAAAATGGAACATCATTTTAATCCAGTTGCAAACTAAAACATGCGGATCTTAATTAAATTATAAAAGACAACAAGGTGCTACATGTTAACAATCATTGTTAATGAACCCAATTAATTAAATTACTGTTTCTTCATCCTAACAGCGGGAGAATAATACTGTTTACACCTACCCGGATGTCTGCATCTCGTATTAGGTTTCGTTAAATAGATAGATAAAGGGGATTTTTCACGTAACATTGCTAAAAATTCCGCAATCTATACGCATTATGTCATATGTGTGGTATCTAGCCCCCAGCGATATGTTGTATAAACAAGGTTCGAGTTCCGTATCAGTAATCTTTAGTTCGATTTGAACACTAAATTAAGGGTATCTTACTTTCAATACCTTTCTGGAACTTATCTTTCGATATCACAATGGAAAGCTTGCCTAAAGATGAACGTTGCATTAGATAACGTTATAAACAAAGTGTTGTGTTTAGAACCTAGTGTCGAGAAACGTTGGGGGAAATTGATATTTATATTTTTAGAATAATGATTAATTCAGTAATATGCGGATAATTTTATTTGTTACTACATACAGATGTATGTAAAATAGTAAGAACTGCCATAATAATAATGTACAACATTTTAATATACATAGAAGCCAGTATCTAATGTCCCACTTGTCGAACAATTGACTCACTGTTCTCCAAGCTAATTTCCTAGTTGTGGAACAATTGACTTACTGACTTTGAGGCTAATGTCCCATTTGTCGAGCATTGGAGTCACTGATCTCTAGGGCAATGACACTCTTTTTGAGCATTTGACTTACTGATTTCTAAGCTAATGTCTCACTTGACGAGCGCTTAACTCTTTGATCTTCGGTCTAATGTCACAACTGTCACGAACTGAAGTGTCTGGTATCTAAACTACAGCCAGAATTGTCAAGAACTGAAGTGTTTGGTCTCTAGCTTACAGCCACAATTGTCCGAATTGAAGTGTCTGGTCTCAACCCTACAGCTAGAATTGTCAACAACTGAAGTGTCTGGTCTCTAGCCTACAGCCAAATTTGTCAAGAACTAAAGTGTCTGGTCTCTAGCCTACAGCCAGAATGGTCAAGAACTGAAGTGTCTGGTCTCTAGGCTAACGTTGTACTTGACGAGAACCGGAGTGTCTGGTCTTTAGGCTAACGTTGTACTTGACGAGAACTTGAGCATATGGTCTCTAGGCTAACGTCTTACGTAGCGAGAACTAAGGTGTCTGGTCTCTAGGCTAACGACTTAATTAGCGAGAACTGGAGCATATGGTCTGTACGCTAACGTCCTACTTGACGAGAAGTGAAGTTTCTGGTATCTAGGCTAACGTCCTTCTAGGCGAGAACTAGAGCCTATGGTCTCAAAGCTAACGTCCTACTTGGCGAGAACTGGAGTGCCTGGTCTCTAGGCTAACGTCCTACTTGACCAGAAATGAAGTTTCTGGTCTCTAGGCCGACGTCCTACTTGGTGAGAACTTGAGCATATGGTCTCAAAGCTAACGTCCTACTTGACGAGAACTGGAGTGCCTGGTCTCTAGGCTAACGTCCTACTTAACCAGAAATGAAGTTTCTGGTCTCTAGGCTGACGTCCTACTTGGTGAGAACTTGAGCATATGGTCTCTAGGCTAACGTCCTACTTGACAAGAACTGGAATGTCTGATTTCTAGGCTAACGTCCTCCTTGACAAGAACTGAAGTTTCTGGTCTCTACGCTAACTCCCTACTTGACGATAAATAAAGTTTCTGGTCTCTAGAATAACGTCGTACTTGACGAGAATTGACGTATCTGGTCTATAGGCTAACGACTTTCTTGGCGAAAAGTGGAGCATATGGTCTCTAGGCTAACGTCCTACGTAGGACGTTAGCCTAGAGACCAGACATTCCAGTTCTTATCAAGTAGGACGTTAGCCTAGAGACCATATGCTCAAGTTCTCGTCAAGTAGGACGTTAGCCTAGAGACCAGGCGCTCCAGTTCTCGTCAAGTAGGACGTTAGCTTAGACACCAGAAACTTGAACTCTCGCTACGTATGACGTTAGCCTAGAGACTAGACATTCCAGTTCTCGATAAGTAGGACGTTAACCTAGAGACTAGACACTCCAGTTCTCGTCACTTGACAAGGACTGGAATGTCTGGTTTCTAGGCTAACGTCCTACTTGACAAGAACTGAAGTTTCTGGTCTCTACGCTAACTCCCTACTTGACGAGAAATAAAGTTTCTGGTCTCTAGAATAACGTCGTATTTGACGAGAATTGACGAGTCTGGTCTATAGACTAACGACTTTCTTGGTGAAAAGTGGAGCATATGGTCTCTAGGCTAACGTCCTATGTGACGACAAATAAAGTTTCTGCCCTCTAGGCTTATGTTTTATTTGGCGATAAGTGAAGCATATGGTCTCTAGGCTAAGGTTCTACTTGACGAGAACAGGAGTATGTGGTTTCTATGCTATCGTCCTATTTCACGAGAAGTGAAGCATATGTTCTCTAGGCTAACATCCTACTTGACAAGAACTGGAGTGCCTGGTCTCTAGGCTAACGACCTACTTGACGAGAAATAAAGTTTTTGGTCTCTGAGCTAAATCTTATTTGGCGAGAAGTTGAGCATATGGTCTATACGCTAAAGTCCTACTTGACGAGATCTTAAGCATATGGTCTATAGGCTAACTTCCTACTTGATGAGATGTGAAGTGTCTGGTCTCTAAGCTAACGACTTACTTGGCGAAAACTGAAGCATATGGTCTCTAGGTTAACGACTTACATGGCGAGAAGTGGAGCATATGGTCTTTGGCTAACGTCCTATCTGACGAGAACTGTAGTGTCTGTTTTCTAGGCTAACGTCTTTCTTGATGATAACTAGAGTGTCTAGTCTCTAGGCTATCGCCCTAGTTGTTGAGAACTGAAATGTCTAATCTCTAGGCTTACGTCCTAATTTACGAGAACTGGAGTGTCTGGTCTCTAGGCTAACGTTCTACATAGCGAGAATTCAAGTTTCTGGTCTCTAAGCTAACGTCCTACTTGACGAGAACTTGAGTGTTTGGTCTTTAGGCTAACGTTCTACGTAGCGAGAATTCAAGTTTCTGGACTCTAAGCTAACGTCCTACTTGACGAGAACTTGAGTGTTTGGTCTTTAGGCTAACGTTCTACGTAGCGAGAATTCAAGTTTCTGGACTCTAAGCTAACGTCCTACTTCACGAGAACTGGAGTGCCTGGTCGCTAGGCTAACGTCCTACTTGACGAGATCTTTAGTTTCTGGTCTCTAGGCTGACGTCCTACTTGGTGAGAACTTGAGCATATGGTCTCTAGGCTAACGTCCTACTTGACAAGAACTACAGTGTCTGGTCTCTAGGCTAACTTCATACTTGACGAGAAATAAAGTTTCTGGTCTCTAGGCTAACGTCTTACTTGGCGACAAATGAAGTTTCTGGTCTCTAGGCTAACGATTTATTTGGCGAGAAGTGGGGCATATGGTCTCTAGGGTAGCGTCCTACTTGACTAGAAGTGGATTGTGGGTCTCTAGGCTAACTTCCTTCTTGACAAGAACTGGAGAGCCTGGTCTTTAGGCTAACGTCATATTTGATGAGACTGGAATGTCTGGTCTCTAGGCTAACGTCTTATTTGACGAGAATTGGAGTATCTTGTCTCTAGGGTAACGTCCTACTTGGCGAGAACTAGAGTGTATGGTATTTTGGCTAACGTCCTACTAGGCGAAAACTAAAGTGTTTGGCCTCTAGGCTAACGTCTTACTTGACGAGAACTGGAGTCTCTGGTCTCTAGGTTAATATTCTACTTGACGAGAACTGAAGTCTCCGGTCTCTAGGTTAATATTCTTCTTGACGAGAACTGAAGTGTTTGGTCTCTGGACTAACGTCCTACTTGGCGAAAACTTGAGGATATGGTCTCTAGGCTAACGTCCGACTTGACGTGAACTGGAGTGTCTGGTCTCTAGGCTAACGTCCTACTTGGTGTGAACTAAAGTGTTCAGTCTCTAGACTAACGTCTTACTTAACGAGCAATGACTTTTTTTGGTTTTTAGGCTAACGACTTACTTGGCGTGTAGTGGAGCATATGGTTTCTAGGCTAACGTCGTACTTGGCGAGAACTGGAGCATATGGTCTAAAGGTAACGTCCTTCTTGGCGAGAACTTGAGCATATGTTCTCTAGGCTAACGTCCTACATGACAAGGATTGTAGTGTCTGGTCTCTAGGCTCTCGTCCTTCTTTACAAGAACTGGAGTGTCTGGTCTCTAGGCTAACGTCCTGCTTGACGACAAATTCTAACATTCTAGCTTTTACATTATATCATATCTGATAACACTGGAAAATAAATATATTGTTTTTTTACCAATGTATTAATCAAAGTTTTAGTTTTTGGAAAATGAGGGCACAAAATGAAGAGTTTGTACTCTCAGTAGCTGGTTAATTTTTAGATGTGATGCTACAGACGGCACTGCAGCATTTTAGCAGGGATCAAAGGCCCGAGAATGTAAATATGCTTAATTATATCAGATAAGACTAGCACACAGAGATATCTTGGGAATATCTAAAGGTAATAATCTTACAAAAAAAAATATTGCAGAATGGGCCTGGTGTAGAACAATATCAAAAAGTTGAGTAGAGGGACACAGAAAAAGGCCTGATGGAGGGTCAAAAAAAAGTCTGGCCAGTTGGAGAGAGAGAAAAAAAAAGCTTGGCAGAGAGACACAAAAGAAGAAGTCCTGTGAGAGAGTAAAGAAAAAAAGCTTGACATAACGACACAAAATAAGAAGGCCTGGTTGAGAGAGAAAATAACAAAGCTTGGCGGAGGGACACAAAATAAGAAGGCCTGATGGAGAGACTACAGCGGGTTTCATCTGATGATTAATATTTTTAAGAGATACTATAGAAAATCTAAAAACAACGGTTTGTGACATCGATCTGTTCCTGCTGACTCCCAAAATCCCAAATGACCCTAACATAAACTTGCCCTGAGGTCTGAAACTGAACAGAATGTACACGGTTGGTTGTAGTTCCAGGAACTATTAAAACTACTAGAAAATCATTAAAAATAAACTTAAATGTAGCATGACTAGCAACAACAACAACACATTAAATTAAGTTACAACTTCTCAAAAATCTGAAATTATAGGGAAGTGTTAACAAGCACTGTGAAAGAAAGTGAACTAACTAAGTGGTCAACTTTTCGACAAAGCAGATTTCAAAACAAACTTATAGCATTTCTATATATGTTAACATGAAGTGATTTCCATTGTGAATTATAAATCGAGCATTAATCGAACATCAACTTATATTTATACATATTATTCATGTGTTTTCCTTCGGAAACGAGATGATCGCGGAGAGACAAAACACATCCTCTTAATATGAAATCGCAAAGACAGAGTAATGATGAATGTATTAACTTCTTCTGGATTATTTGAGGAATGAGTAATACGTAATCAGAATTTGTAAATATTCATGTAAACTTTAAATAGAGTTGATAGTGCATCGACTCACTAGCTACAGAACACAATGATTAATAACTCTGTCAGTACTGGAGTTGGAGTAGAAAATTCATTAATCAGTTTTCTGATTTTTAATGTTTTATGGTTTTCTTTGGTTAAGTAAAGAGCTCATAGCGTGTGCTTTCATTTACGTTTCCAGCTTTGTAGCTATAAACCTATTGCATACGCTTCTTACCATATTCCTACTCTGACGTAAGTCATTAGACGTTTTCCGTTAAGTTTAGACATCGCGAACTTTTCATTTCTCGTCCAATTTTACGTTCTAGCTTAGAATAAACTTTTCTGAAAAGAAATGTTACATGAAAGTTAAAAGTATCAAATTTTTCTATATATATTTGAGAGTTTTGAGAGCGAACATTTCCAATCATATACTGATAATATTTTCTTGGATGTTCTGTAAGACTTTGGCTGGAAAAAAGTGACCACATGATACATAAAAAACACTTAAGCACTACTGATCCCTTCGTTAAAGCCAATTTGTCGAATACGGGGCTACATAAAAATAATTTATCTGGTTTTTTGACGCTTTACGAGGCCCTATAAACCAACTTGCAATAAGTGACAAGAAAAATACATGTTTCATCTGAAGTTAGAGAAACAATACCTGTAGCATGAAACAGAGAAAGACATTATGGTTTTCTTTCCTCTTGATCATAGGCATTCTAAGTGTATATGAAAAGAATCCGTGTTTTTGTCTCATACGTTACTTCATTTACTTCAATGGCATAGCGTGGAGTTGTTTAACTGTGTCGAGCTATCGTAACCAGTAGACATGTAACAGATAGGGTTGTCCTAACCAGTAGATATGTCACTTATTGGGCTGTCCTAACCAGTAGATATGTCACTTATTGGGTTATACTAACCTGTAAATATGTAACTTATAGGGCTGTACAAACCAGTAGATATGTAACTTATAGGGCTGTACTAGCCAGTAGATATGTAACTTATAGGGCTGTCCTAACCAGTAGATATGTAACTTATAGGGCTGTACTAACTAGTAGATATGTAACTTATAGGGCTGTACTAACTAGTAGATGTGTAACTTATATAGCTGTCCTAATCAGTATATATTCTTATAGAGTTGTCCTAATCGGTAAATATTTAACTGTATCTAATAATCCTAATCAAGGGATATGTAACCATTTGTTTGTCCCGAGTAGATTATATATAACTGTTTATCTGTCCTAAGTAGAGAACAGTTAACCATCTAGCTGTCCTATCTAGAGGATAATTAACCGTGTTGGTCAGTGTCGAGCAACGTTGCAAGCTCTGACTAGGCCGTTACACTAGTGAGTGAACACAGAATCATTTTTATTAGCTTCTATCAATATTAAGTGTAAAGAACGTGACTGAGTAGTAAGCGTCTCACGTGACATTGTACATATTCTATAAAAATCACTAAAAATAAGAAACAATAACCGATATTTAATGTTCTATAAAATAACAAATTATGAGTGCAAAGTGAGAAATATTAGCTCAGGAAACGTCAAAATGTCTTGTGATGTCCTGCAGGTAATAAACAGTCATCATCTATGTCATGTTGTAGCTGTCTTCAACCGTGTGCCTGGAGAGTAGCAGATATTGTGTTTGCTAAGTAAATACAAGCTCCTATTGACAGACAAGTTTCATTTACTAGTGATGCTTCACTTCCAAGATGAACGTATCTTAATAGTTATCATGTAATTCCCCCTTGTATCTTCCATTGCCCACGATTTCATTATAATTTGTTGTTTAAAGAACAATATATATATATAGCACAGTTGTATGTGTTAAGTCACCCGTATTCTAAGAAGCTGTCATTGTTCGAAGACGTGATTTTCTCGTGACAACAGTTCTTTGATATTTAAATCTGAAAACACGAACTCCGGTAGTTTAGCGGTACACCCACACATTATTCACAGAGCGTACTCAAAATACTCTAACTTTATCGCCAACGAAATATCCACTTTTTAGTTTGAAGGTGAATAAGGTAAGGTAAGCAATAGTTCAAACAAAAGGTCTCGTAAAAAGAAAAGAAACAGAGAGTGAGTTGGAATTTTCTTCGCTAGAGATATCGTGTCAAACGAAAGTGTTGTAAAATCGGATGTTCTGTCGGTACACTTCATTTCCTGGTTAAATTCTGTGTAACTTTTAGGGTGAGCTGATTTGTTCAGGTCCGAGTGGTAAACTAAAACCTAATGTATATAGATTTTTGAAAATTTCGGGTTTTCGACTTGTTAAAGTCCAAGTAAAATGACCTAAGTACTTCATTTTGTGAATATGTGTTAATATAACACAAACTAAGGGTGTTGATGAAACCAAAGTCCCCACAGTAGTGCAAGGAAAAAGAGCAGGCAAATAAGTTAAGGAAGTTGAAGTGAATACATTTTAGATATGTCTCGAAGCAGAAGTACCTGTGTTTTGTATATGTTGAGTATAAGTCTATGATATGGAATAGTAAGTTCGTTCATTTAGTATAAGGCAAGTCTATGGCGTGCACCCTTTTGGATCAAGTCGCATTTATATTCTGGAAGTGGAAGTTATCAAACTGGGTTAATCCTACTAGTGAATGGGCTGGAACTGGAAGTTAATGCAATTTGGTTAATTCTACTAGTGTATGGTCTGAAACTGGAGTTAATCCAACTTTGTTAATTCTACTAACCTATGGCATGGAAGTGGAAGTTAATCCAACTTGGTTAATTCTACTAACAAATGAATGGTCTGGAACTGGAAGTTAATTAACCTTGGTTAATTCTACTAACAAATGAATGGTCTGGAACTGGAAGTTAATCCAACTTGGTTAATTCTACTGTTGAATGGTCTGGAAGTGGAAGATAATCCAAACTAGTTAATTCTTGTAGTGAATAATCTGGAAGTTGGACTTGATCTAACTTTGTTAATTCTTGTAGTGAATAATCTGGAAGTTGGACTTGATCTAACTTGGTTAAATCTACTAGTGAATGGTCTGGAAGCTTAAGCGTGGGCTTTTCGGATATGTCGAGTTGATTATCCTGAAATGGAAGTTCTCATTCATTTATTTCATTTTATTTTTCTGATGAAAATATTGGTACAGTCGGTAAGATATTTCAACACAGTGAATACAGAAATGTTTCTGTTAATTGCTTCGAATACAAGTGAGTGCTTTTCTTCATGAGGTATATTAATGATCATGTTTATGATCCCAAACGAAATAATTATCATACCGATTCAGTAATAAATAAATCTGTTACAAACGGTGCTGCGTTAGAGGAGAATAATAAGGTAATTTGTTGGTAAATGTGGGGTTATTTTATCATTAATGATTTAATAATATCTGTGATGTATCATTTTAAGCAACCAACTATGATTAATAGTGATATCCATAAAAATGATAATTAAAACGTGTTATTGAATATCTCTGTATTTATGCCCACGTGTTTATAATAAGGCAAATTTGATGTATCATTCCATATAAAACAAAAACTTAAACTATATTTAATTTATGAAATGTGTAACAAACAAAAAATGTGATCCCAAAAGACTAATATCATGTTGAGGAAATTGCTATAACACCCGGAAACGTTTTTGTTTTTTTTTCGATTTAAAAGTAATTTTCTCTTTCCAGTTTGTTGCAATGAAAAATAAAATTAACTTCCAGTAGGTAAAAAATATACACATTAGCAATTTTCTGTTTTTTTGGTTATTGCTATCAATGAAACCCATCGTAACAAAAAACAATAATAAACATATAATAGACTTGTAAGAAATTAGTGCGTGGAAGTAGATATCATATGCATTAACTGTAGAAAAAAATGTAACTATGATATAAGTACAAATAACGTCTAGAATAATAACATCTTTTTTTTTTCTTAACTCAGTTTTCCATAATGTTTTGCTTATTTCATTCGATCTGATGAATGTTGATAGAACACTTTATAAATGGTTCTCAACGAAACTCCTACAGGAAAAAGACATATTGGTAAAACGCACTTAAATATATATAGCTTCTAAAGTTAAGCTTCTATCCAGTTTAACTAGACACGTTATGTATAATATTATATCAGAGAATAGAAATTTCCATTACAAAGAATATATAGTTCATGAACAGAACTGTTATATTTTTCATGTTAGGAGTTCGATTTCACCGTGTAAAAAACAGAGAAACTTTAATAACATTTTTGTCTGAAATACAGACAATGGATTAGCATACTTCTACTCTAAAAGAGCATCATGCTAATATTTAGTGATCCAGCGAAACAAGTAGATTGTAAATTGCGTTTCTTTCATTTTAAGAACTGTACGTAACTACCTTAGTTGTTAAAGAAGAAATACCTGTGCTAAAACGTATCAAATTTACTTTACAGGCTTAAACAACGGTATGATATTACAATAACCAGGGACATTACTACATATGTTTTATGTAAATGAGGTTATGATATTATAATATCCAGAGTCACTACTACATAGCTTCAAATGTAACAAATAGTTATCATATAAAAAGTCACTATTACATGGTTTCCTCTCTAACGAAAGTTATGATATCCAGGGTCACTACTACATAGCTTTCAATCAAAGGAAAGTTATAATATCCAGGTTCACTACAACATAGCTTACTGTCTAATGAAACTTATAATATCCAAGGTAAGATATTATGATATCCAGTGCCACTACTACGTACTTCCCTAACTAACAAAAAGTATGATATTACGATATTCAGAGCTTCCTATCTATCCAAAGTTATCATATACAGGGTAACTAATACATATCTTCCAACGTAGCGAAAGACATGATATTATGATATCCAGGGTAACAACTAAATAGTTATGGTTCATAACAACATATCTTCCTAATTAACTAAAGGCATTGTATTATGATATTCAGAGTCAATGCTAAATAGTTTCTTATCTAACGAAAGTCATGATATCCATGGTCAGTACTACATAGCATCCTATATAATGAAAGTTGTGATATCCAACGTCATTTCTACATATCTTCTTAATTAAAGAAATAATAATATTCAGGGTCACAACTACATAGCTTTCTATCTAATGACAGGCATAATATTATGATATCCAGGGACTCTACTAAATAACTACCTATCTAACAAAATTTATATTATCCAGAATCCCTGGTACATAACTTCATATCTAACGAAAGTTTTGATATCTAGGGTCATTAGTACATAGCCTCCTATCTAACGAAAATTATAATAACCAGGGACACTACTACATAGCATCCTATCTCATAAAATGTATGATATACAGGTACGCTACTAGATATCTTCCAATGTAACGAGGGATGTGATATTATGATATTAAGGGTTACTACTACATAGTTTCCTACCTAACGAATAATAAGATATAGACGGTGACTACTACACATCTTCTAATGTAACGAAAGATATGATTTTATGATGTCCACTGTCAGTATTACATACACTGATTTAACTGATTTATGTTAACTAATTTGTGTTCACAGAGCACTATATAAATGAAAATGGTCCGCACTCTAATTATCTTGTGCTACAACATGTCTACAACTCAAGTTTCTCTCGAATTGTCAGATTTTGTTAGAGAAAGGATAGTTGGTCAAGCAGATGGTGGAATAAGTCAGCGGCAAATTTTGTAGAATTTGGGAATCCCGCTTTCGACAGTCAACAGAATCATCGTGCAGTTCAGGAAACACGGCAAGGAAACAACTGAGCAGCGTCTGGGTCTTCCTGGTCCACCGGAGAGGACAAAAAGGGCTGTCAAGAGGAGCATCAAATTGGATCCCAGATTAACGACTGAAGAAGTGGCCAAAGTTGGTGGAATGAGCCCGAAATCTGTTCAAAGGATTCTCCACAGATTGGGTTATCGTTGCAGAGCAGCTAGACGGAAGCCCTTATTATGACCTGCCAGCATAGTAAGACGAAAGAAGTGGGCAAGTGATATGATGACCAAGCCTCTGGACTTTTAGAAGACCGTATTGTTCTCAGACGAATCAAACTTCGCTAACTTTTCGGACAGTGGGAGGATATGGGTCTGTAGAATGCCTCACCAAGAGTTTTGGCTCAACAGATTGCAGCCAACTGTGAAGCATTGTGGTTTCAGCGTGATGGTTTGGGGAGCTGTTTGGGTTGGTGGAGGATCGAGCTTAGTAGAGTGCTTTGGCAACATAAATGTTGTGAAATACGTCGAAATATTGGAGGACGGACTCTTGCCACTTTATTCCTCGGGTTTCGTGGACAAGAACACAACGTTGTTCCAGGAAGATGGAACACCGTGTAACACTGCTAGAAACACCCAAAAGTGGTAGGAAGAAATTGGTATCCAGAAGTTGCCCTGGCCGAGCCCAACTCGTGACATGAACCCCATCGAAAACCTCTGGGC
>NW_013665658.1:628077-640518 GCF_000517525.1 Limulus polyphemus
TCGACCGGCAAGTCAAGAAACAACAAAAAAAAACCAACTTCGAAGAGCGATCTACTCTCAAGTTTTGAAGCAAGATCCCACAATCTAAGATTGACGAGATGATTCTCACGATGCCACAGATCTTTTTTTTTTATTTTTTTATTCCTGTAAACTCCCAGTGGAGCATAGGGCCGCAACAACACCTCGCCAACGGAAGATGTTGTTGCAGTGACTTGTAGCAGGTTGGTTTTTACGGGGTGGAGTTGCTAGCCCCGCACCCAACCCTCCTCCTTTCTCATCCTGGACTTGGGACCAGGCAAAGGCGGAGGTTGGCATGTTTGGTGTGATGGGGATTGAAACCCGCGACTCTCAGATTACGAGTCGAGCGCCCTAACCACCTGGCCATGCCGGGCCTGAAAGAAAGATCTACTAGATATTAGTTAAATTATAAATATATCAATTCATGTGAATATGACTGAAAATTTTCATTTTTTTCTGAAAAGGTGGTGTATGTTCTAACTAAACGAGAGTTCTGATGTTATGATATTCAGGGTCATTACTACATAGCTTTCTGTTTAACGAAAGGTAAGATATCCAGAGGCACTACTACATATCGTACATCCTAACGAAATCTATAATATTATGATATGCAGGGTCTCTACTAAATAACTTCCTATCTAACAAAACGTATGGTATAAAGAGTAACTACTACATAGCATTTGAAAGTTATAATACCCAGGGTCACACTACTAGATATATTCCAATGTAACGAAAGGTATGAGATTATGTTATCCAGGATTATACTACATATAATTTCTACCTATTGAAAGTTATGATACATATCTACATATCTTCCAACGAAACGAGAGATCTGATATTATGATATTGAGGGCTACTACTACATAGCTTTCCATCTAACGAAAGATAAGATAATAAGGGTCACTACTACATATCTTACAACCTAAAGAAAGATATAATATTACGATATCCAGGATTACTACGACATAGCTTTCTACCTCACGAAAGATATGATGTCCAGGGTCTCTACTAAATAGCTTCCTATCTAACAAAAGTTATGATATACAGGGTAACTACTACATAGCATCTTATTTAACTAAATGTATTATATCTATGGTCACTACTACATAACATCCAATCTACCGAAAGTTATGATATCCAAGGTCACTACTAGACATCTTCCAATTTAACGAAAGGTATGATATTATAATATCCACGTCACTACTATATAAGATTCAATGTAACGATCGCTATGACAATATAATAATCTGGGCCACTACAACACTTGATAGCTTCCTATCTTACGAAATTTATTATATCCAGGATCATTAACACATATCTTACAATTTAACGAAAGGTATGACATTATGACATACAGAGTCACTACTACATAGCTTCATATCTAACAAAAGTTATGATATCAAGCGTCATTACTACATACATGATTTCCTAGCTAAGGAAAAGTAAGATATTATGATATACAGGATCACTACTACATATCTTCTAATTTAACGAAATATATGATTTTTTAAACCACTGCCACTACTACATAGCTTCCAATCTAACGAAAGTTGTGATATCTAGGGTCACTACTACAGAGATTCAGGTCTATCAAATGCTATGATATACATCGTCACAATTATATATATTACAACCTAACGAAAGATATGATATTATGATATGCAGGGTCACTACTACATATCTTCCAATGTAACGAGATGTAAGATATATAGAGTCATTGTGTTCTATCTAACGAAAGGTATTCAAATTCGATGACGAGGAACCCACTTTGAGACTAATAATGGCTGGAGACGGCTTGAATGGGTAATGAAGAAAAACTTTAGTATAACAGCAAATGTACAGCGTTTCGACAAGGTTTTGTCATAATCAGGTGATTACGTTGTACATTTGCTGTTATATTCAAGTTTTTCTTCATTACCCATTCAAGCCGTATCCAGCCATTATTAACGAAAGGTATGATATTATGATATCCAAGGTCACTGATACATAGCTTTCTGTGTTAAGAAATAACCCAATATACGCACGGTTTTTAAAGTAAACTGTATAAACATCATGTTTGATCTACATATTTGCTTTCAGCCTTTTATGGTTTGATAAAGATATCAATTTTATATATTACGTTACTTTTAGTTAAACATTTTAATTGCAAACCTACTACTGTGTAAATTAGAGTAAAATAAAGGCAGTGTTCTCAGAATTCTATTTAATATTTTAAACATAGCTTCGATTAACTGAATACCTTAAAAGCTTTGAATCGTCCCTAGATCTTTCCTTCCAAATAAGAGAATGGCGTGCAACACACGTAGTCAAACAAATAATGTTGTCGATGGTGTTTACCTAATGGGAAATGAACCGCAGCACACCAAGTAATAATAGTAGTCCACCGAAAAAGTTCTCTCTATACATACTGTGTTTTTTGTTCTACTGTTTGCCATAAGTCTGCCACGTGGAAAATTGTAATCTACTTGTTCATAAAAAATAAAAAACCCATAGAGAAACGATATACGTGTAGATATATGTGTGTTCAATGCAACGTGTAGTAGTTTCAGCTGCTTTTTATTAATTGGTAAACAGTTATATTGTGAACCCAGTATGTAATACCATAATTTTAGCAGCCCATCATTTTAGGAAAGTTACCAATGATAATTACCATCAAGGAAAAATCAAGATGAACCAGTAAGTCTTAGTAAAAACCATACAAAGTATAAGTGATAGAATCTATACTTTAGAAATGTATCACTCAGCGACACAATTGTTTGTTTACTTATGAGTTTATCTAGTGATTACGGCAATGAACAGACACAAGTCTGAGACTTTATTTCCCATATTCCACAGCAATGACCAGACACGAGTCTGATACTTTATTCCACAGCAATGAACAGACACAAATCTAAAATTTCAACCATAATTATTTTATTTACGTAAGAACATTGTAGTGAAATTACTTTACCTGTATTAAAGATAGTTATTTTCCAGCTCTTAAAATTGGACTGAACTGTGATAAAACGCGTGGATTTATCTGAAGAAGTATTAATCGTATATTCGTATAGTGTGTGATTTCCTTCAACATCACCATATACTTCCCTCTTCCATTTTAACTATAACTTTAAATAAGAGAGGAAGGGGGGAAGCATGAATACGTTTTATCACAAGCTTAAAAACAACGACACAAAACATGGTGAATAAAGCATCAAACCTGTAGTTGTTCATTACTTTGTAAAATAAGCCTTGAAACGTGATGAACAAGGTAGGAAACTTATATCTGATCTTAGCTGTGGAATGTAATAAACAATAGATCAGACCTGTATCTGTTCATTACTGTTGAGTACAAGCAGTGGTATATTATGAATAAAGCATCAGACTTGTATCTGTTCATTGGTGTGGAATATGGAGAATAAAATATCAGACTGGTGTCTGTTCATTGGTGTGGAATATGGAGAATAAAGTATCAGACTTGTGTCTGTTTATTGCTGTGGAATATGATGGATAAAGTACCAGACTTGTGTTTGTTCATTGCTGTGGAATATGGGGAATAAAGTGGTATAGTTACAGGATATTGAAGAAGTGATTGTTTTCAAACAAACAAAACATTCATTTTCTACTTAAAACACAGTAGAGAAAATAAATCATTTCAACGAGTTTGTTTGTAATTAAGTAGAAAGCTACACAATCTGTGTTCTGCCCAACACGGGTATCGAAACCAGGTTTCTAGCGTTGTAAGTCCGCAGACATACCGATATGCCACTGGGGAGCAAGTTTTTAAGGAAATCAAACTAAAAGGTTCCACCTAATGACATATAATTTTATTTACTCAAAACTATCTCTCTATTTGTTCTATTACTAACACGAAGCTACACAATGGGCTATATGTGCCCACCCCGGTATCAAAACCCGGTTTTTAGCGTTATAAGTCTTCAGACTTACCGCTGTGTCACTGGGGAGTTTGCTTAAAATACATTGCTTTTTTTTGGTAAAGGAGTTAATCCAAAAGAAGATGATTATTTGTTTTTTGTGGTAAACATATTAAAAATTTAACTTCCTTACAGGACATGTATAACATTACGATGATAATAAAAACTAAATTGAACTCCCTGTTAATGCCGAATTTAGGGAATGTATTATATCTATGAGAACACAAGTCAGTTGGCGACTGTTGGAGATAGGATTGAATGCACGTCCATTGAAAGTCTAACATTATCACTCATCAACACCATTCAACGCTAGCTCTTGTCAGATTGAATAGTAGGACTTGACCGTCATTCTTATAACACACCCATGGCCCAAGTGGGGATTGCTATTTTTGTTTGGCGGTAAGAGGATGAGAACTGGGAAATCTCAAATTCATAGTTGAGGCACGATGACCACTGAGTCTCGCTCGGTCTCACCCAACGAGAAATATTAATAATACACAGATATTGTAGAAACTAACTTATGAGTTTTTAACAAAAAACTATTATTGGGTTTACGGTTGAAAATGTCGTTAACAGCGATGGAACCTAACTTGTGAAACAATGCACGTTATTCACTATAAGTAAGGGTGTAATAAAAGTATAATTGACTACATTCATTTTTAGTTTTCATCTAACCAGGTTAATAGCTTGTTCTGATCAGACATTGATGTTGGTAAATATAAGAATAACATTTCACGATTAACGTAATTATTATTTAGTAATTTTTCTTTTTTAGAAGCAAAAAATCGATTAGTTTACAGTTATAGAACAACAGATTGTCTGTGAAAAAAGACAATTTTAGAGCCTTGACACATAACTCAAAGTTATTCACGTCCCTTACAGAAATAGCCGTAAAGTGGTGAAATGAAGCATCACAAATATAATACGTGATTTCTGTCTATTGTAAAACACACATTTAGATCTAGTGTTTGATTTTCAGCCAGTGGCAACATAAAGAACATTTTTGATGCTACATTTCACTAACTTTATTGGTCCTGCCATACGGGGCGTGGCGTTGGTTTAACCCTGTGGTTTGCTCCTTAGGATACTGAGTCTGATATACTATAAACTGTCTTACAGAAGATCAGACTGTGCTCCTGAAGATCTTGTGTATGTTAGATCTGAAGATGATGATTCTGGTATATCATAAACTGTCTTACATAAGATGAGATTGTACTCCTGAAGATTTTGTGTACGTTTGATCTGAAAATGACGAATCTGGTATATTATAAACTGTCTTACATAAGATGAGACTGTACTCCTGAAGATCTTGTGTATGTTAGATCTGAAGATGATGAATCTGGTATAACAGTTTATAATATACCAGATTCGTCATTTTCAGATCAAACGTACACAAAATCTTCAGGAGTACAATCTCATCTTATGTAAGACAGTTTATGAGACATAATTTCATTAGGAACCATATTTAATGTATGAAGGTTAAGCTTCCTTAAGAGCAGACTGTAGTTTACACTAACTCAGCTTTCTTATAAGCTGTTTGTAATATTTATAGATTGAGATTTCTCAGGAGCAGAGAAAAATGGGCCTTGCTCATCATCTTCAGATCTAACATACACAAGATCTTCAGGAGCAAATTCTCATCTACTGTAAGCATTCTCAACTACGTAAAAAGTATCCAAGAAACTCATGAGAGGACTCTGGTGTTCACCATCCCTTTCTGTAATAGACTGTTATCAGTTAACGAAGGTTTGTTTGTTTGTTGAATTTCCCGCAAAGCTACGAGACCGCTACCTTCGCTAACCATCTCTAACTTAGCAGTTATAGATTAGAGGGAAGAGTGCTAGTGAAACCCACCCACCGCCAACTCTTTGGATACTCTATACAAACGAATAGTGGGATTGACCATCACATTATACTGACTCCAAGGCTGAAAGTGCGAGCATGTTCAGTTACGGAATTAGAACCAGCGATCCGCATATTGCGAGTCGAACACTCTAATCACCAGACCATGCCAGGCCTAGGCCTTTTAACAAACGAGAAATTTTCTACGTACAGAGATTCACAGTTTTATCTGGGTGAAATTATATACAATGTATAAAAAACATACTTCATAGAGAAATTCTAAAATGTACAAAGAACCATACTTCATAGAGAAATTCTATACAATGTACAAAGAAACATACTTCACAGAGAAATATACAATGTACAAAGATCTATAGTTCATAGAGAAATCCTATACAATGTGGACTACTGTAGTGTACGATGTACTTAAAGTATAGTCTATAATATATTTAGACTGAAATATACATTATGTTTAAACCGTAATGCAAAATATATTTTGACTACAGCTTACACGTATAATGTATTAGACTAGTTTTAAATACATTCAGACTATAGTCTATAATATTCTATAACATACTGAGATTTACTACCTACAAGGTACTCAACGTAAAGCCTACTCTATAATTAAATTACAATTTGCAACATGCATGAAAGTGTAGAATACACTCAAACTACAGTCTACTATATATTCAAATTCTCATGTTTAGAATGAGAGCACACAAGATACATCATTAGTTCATGGAAGTGTATACAAACAGCATTTTTCATGTAAAGACAGCACTTACTCAGACAACTAATTTATTCAGAAACTGTTTAAAATAAACACAGAGAAAGGAAACTTAATCACGAACAGTTAAAACTATAAATAGCTATAAGAAACACAAAGCATTAACACAGAAGGTAGTCTATAATATACTTAGATTGTAGCCTACAATATACTCAGATTGTAGCCTACAATATACTTAGATTGTAGCCTACAATACGCTTAGACTGTAGTTTACAATATACTTAGAGTGTTTGCATAATGTTTAATTAACTTTGAAAAAACAACATCTTCAAAACAGATATAACAGTCTTGTGATATTGTAAGAAATATCTATGGTAATCCACATAAGACATTTCTGATAAAAGGGGAAAGGTAACATGGCTGTACGAGCTGTTCCTAAACCACGTACAATTTAACTTCATATAAACCACGCAAAGTTTTTTTTTTTGTTTGTTTTTATTGCAAGATTTTATATTAATAAATTTCATTAAAGCTTTTAAGTATTATGATCTATTTTTGTTTCACAGGTTGAATCCTTACATCCAGAAACTTCTTTGTTTCACTTGCTGTAGTCTCCCTTTAACTGGTGTTGTAAAGAAAGATATGTTTTTTTAAATGTGTTCCTGTAATGTTTCAAATCGGATTTAGTAAAACGAAGAAGATAAACTGTTCTCTTGTTTGCTGTATATCTCTTTATACAAATGAGAGTTGACATAGTAATATATTGTATTTCAAAACGGATTTAATAGTCAGATCTTCACAATCATTTGTGCGCCTCTGTAACGTTTCATTTCTGATTTGGTAAAAAACAAAACAAACGAAGATAAGCTCCTTGTCACATTACTCTTCAAACAAATTGAAGTGGACTGACACATATATTATGCTCCAAGACTGATTTATAAGTTGAATCTGAACTTTTGTTGTGTGTGTACTACTGTAACATGAGTGGTGATTTTACGTAATGAACACCTTTGTTTTTTAAGGTAACCTATGAAAATAGTTTTTGTTTTGTTTCAAATACTTCAACAATTTACACTAAAACTTTTTAAAGTAAGTAAATAATGATGTTGATGTTCGTTATTAAGCACAAAGCTACACAAAGGACTATCTGTGCTCTGCCCACCACGAGTATCGAAACCGCTGTACCACTGGGATGGGGGGGGGACAGTAAATCATGATGCAGATCAGAGTTTTTTTGCCAACCTCTGAGGACCATATTCACATGGCAACCACGAGAAAAAGAGATTAACGTGTGATACTTTATTTTTCCTTTTTCTATTTGTTTAACATCAAATAACATTTTTATGATATTATTTCAATATAGGATCATTGAATACTTTTCTGTATTATTAAACTAGAAGCGAACTTATCTTTTGTATGTATAAGTACAATTTTAGAACTTTTACAGATTGAACCATGATTGAAGAACATGGTTTTAAGCTAAGACTATTTTTTCTTCACCTTTCACAATGTTTCTAATAGTAAATCTTAGCGAACACCACAAGTATTACCTATACCTTCATTAAGTTATTGTTTAATTCGCTTTCTTATGTTTATTTATCTTCTATTCAAACGCACAGGCATCATTAAGGGCGTAAAATGGTCCAATGCTTCACGAACTTGTATAGAGAGGTGGTTTAAACAACTGTGGAATTCGTTGTTTAATATAAACAATAACAAAACAGTAATGTTATAAATCTGACCTATGTTACCTCCACATATTGGAGGAGGGGGCATTGCTTCAGAAAGAAAGGGATCAGTAGTGTTATAACTCTGACCTGTGTTACCTCCACATATTAGAGGAGATGCACTGCTTCACAAAGAAATGGATCTGTAGTGTTATAAAGCTGACCTATGTTACCTCCACACATTGGAGGAGTGCACTGCTTCACTCGTAAAAGGATCAGTAGTGTTATAAACCTGACCTGTGTTACTTCTGCACATTGGAGGAGGTGCACTGCTTCACAAAAAAAAGGGCTCAGTAGTGTTATTAGTTTGACCTTGCTATCGTCAAATACTGGAGAAGGTGCACTACTTCGCAAATTAAGGATCAGTACAGCAGACATCCATGATATCTCCAGCACAATAGAGTTGGTGCACTGCTTCACAAAGAAAGGGATCAGTAGTGTTATAAATCTGACCAATGTTACCTCCACACATTGGAAAAGGTGCATTGCTTCACAAACAAGGGCATCAGTAGACACCTGTGCTATTTCCAGTACAATTCACCTCGTGGTTTGTAACTGAATAGATAAATCAAAGACAGACTGCAGAGTGTTAAAAATCGAACACAAATGTTTGCTTTGTTACTTTTGAGAGGTGCTCGATTATCCCATTGCCGTAGGTATTCTAAAGTGTTGATCGAAGGAGCTGTGATGGTGTCTACGAGCTTTTGGAAGCCTTGTCCTGGCCCAAGTTACATCATCTGTGTATAAAACACAATTCTGATCTGAATATGGGACAAATACCCACAAAATACACTCAGGGACTAAATCAAATATTCTCTAGAAATTAAATATGTCTTATAAAAGAAGTACTTGATTGCAACACAAAATTATGTGATTTTCTATTAGAGCAGAAACCTGAGTGCAACACAAAATTGTGTGATTTTCTATTAGAGCAGAAGCCTGTTGATGGTGGAACATGTGAAAAATGTGCACGGTAAAGTGCCAACAGGAAACATCATATAGTCAACAAGTTAGCGAAACAGTGTATATAAATATGAAAAGGATCATAATTTGAGGAGAATATGTCAAATCAAAGTTGTTTTTTAATTTCAGTTTTGAGCCACAACACTCTCACGACTTTTCAACTGTGCTTCATCCTAAGCTTTATTTATAATAAAAAAGTTGTCACATTAAATCCTACTTTACATTCAACATTCAGATGGTGAGGTGTCTTCTACGGTCCTATTGTTTTGTGTAAGTTTACTCTCATGGACTCAATACACAGGATCACTCACTCTTAAAATTTCATACATTACTTATCATATCTAGAACATGAACACCACGCAGGATCTCTGACTTTTAAGATCTCATACATTCCTTAATATATCTAGAACATATAAACCACACAGGATCACTTACTCTCAGGATTCTATATATTCCTTTGCACATCTAGAACACGAACATCACGAAAGATGGCTTACGCGTGGAAAACATTTATTTAACTTTAAATAAAACATTTCTTCCACAAATAGGTTTAAAATGTATCTGTGAAATCAAATTTGATGTCTAATAGAGATGTGGAAGGTAAAATAAAAACTTATAATTTTGTTATTGGTTTTCTTTTTTCAGGGGTTTGGGTGAAGGACATAAACTGTTCAAACTGAGGAGTTTCAGATTTGTTCATATAACTACGAACTGTATGTGGGCAATACGTTTTGTACAAATTTTATCAGTTGGTGCGAGGCCTAGATTTTGCTAACTTGGGTAATTATACACTGTTACTGGAAGTAACTAATATAATTTCTACCAGGCTGCCCCAAATTTTTGTGTTCTTATACAACAGTGCATTCTGAACGTGCTTCTTATCGTTGTTTAGTTTGTTTTCAACAAAGTTTCAGTGTAGAAGCTTTAGTGACCACAACCACCAGCTATTGGTTAAACTGATAATGGTCGTGAGTATACCTACAACCCCTGCGTCCACTACAGCGGAAGTTATTCAGCTAGTAAGGGCCTAGTATCCCTAGTGTCGTTCATGTTGAATAATACCAGGAATTCTTCTGTAACGAAGACACCTTCCTGTTCCACCTAACTCCACACGAGTGGCATGTGCTTACTGAGGTTCTGCTGATGAAGGTAATGCAGACTACTGAATCATAAATTATGTTTCATTCTAGTGTGATAGTTACTTTGAAATAGATTACAAAGCACAGTGATTCTTTGCCTGCCCAAATGTTATCATGATAATTCTATCTCATATCTACTTATTATGTACCTAAACACTGAGTAACATGTCAGCACACATCCACTAGAGGCCGTTATCTTGGTTATTGTGATCTAATATGGATATAACCTGTGTTAGTCGATCTATTATATATTTGTCCTTCTGTTTATTTCAATTTCCACTCAAATGTGATAAGTGTTATTTAAAGGTTTTATTTCCTTGTATTGAAAAACAAATGTATAGAGCACACAAGGTGAATATATAACACAAAAACCCTTGCAACATTCTTACGTTCATAGAATATACAACACAAGAAATCTTGCAACATTCTTAAATTCATATAATAATCACTATTATTTCTGAAAAATAGTATTTGTTTATGAACAACAGTTTACTAACTAACGCTTGATGAACACAATGTTGTTGTTTCAATTTAATTTATATAATTAAACATATTTAATTCTTTATATTTTTTACAAAAATTCACACCTTATAAAAGACAAATACTTTTTATAAATCCAAAAATACTTCGTTTTTTAATAAATGTGATACAATTTTTACGTTTACTAGAAAACTTTACTTAATTATTTATAAACGTATTAAATCTCATAGTTCTTAATAAGTCTTATGAAAACAAAATTTCTTTACAAAACTACTCAGTTCATTTATTAGTTTTCATACAACTCAAACAGCTTCAGTGTTCGATGACGAGGAACCCACTTTGAGACATTATTAGCTTCAGTGTTGTTTAGAAACGTATCTCAAGTTATTCGTTATACAAAACTGGAGGAAAACTAGGAAAGTGATTCCTGAGATGACTTTTACTGGCCAAAAGTTTCATTATCTAAAAGCTTTCCTGTAGGGCCTACAAGAAACCTAGAAAATGCACACAGTTCTAAATAGAACGCCAACGAACACATGTTTTTTTTATAGCGAAACACGAATTTTCCCGAAGTAAAAAAAAAAAAAATCAGTTATTACTTTCGTTTTTTACATTGCCTTGCAAACATATGTAAAAGCTCCATCAAAACCCACTAGTCATTAAAGTAAGTGACTTGTTTCTTATTTTATTTTATTCTTGACGTACTCTCACTCACATTTTAAACTATTGAGACTGTAATCGAAACATTGAGCTCAAGTTACTTCTCCGCACAATGACAAGCAAAGCGTAACCTTTTGCTCGTTGACTTAAATGTTACTTTTGTTTTTGATTTTGTTTCATTCCGAGACTAACACCTGTTTTAAGGATCACAACGTCCATTAGAACAAGGCTTTGCTACAACTGCTATCTTAAACGCCAGTAGCACCGTAAGAGAATTCACTTTTATCTAATTATGAGATGTAATTACGCAGCACTTTAGAAATGTGTACTTATTCTCGAGGAAATGTTTCTACGTAGAAGCAGCATTACGTTGATTATCCATATATTAAACCTGAAAAAGCTTCTTTCTCAGAAGTTCTGGGTAAATTTTTACTCCAATATGCCGAACAAAACAAAACATGCATTATACAAAGGTGTTGGGAAAGATGATTAAATAATTTAATTACATGCTACTTAACTTGATAATCGTAATTAGAATAATACTAACATTATGAAGTCATAAGAAATTTTGTGCGGAAACATAAGGTCAGTTGTAGCTTGAGGAAAAGCAAATCAGATAAATCAAAGAAGAAGGAAATTCGTTTAAAGAAACAGCTTTTTTTTTACAAGCAATCTGAGTAATAATTAGGAAGGTATTTTCTTAACGTATGATTATTTTGCTAAATATTGTACCCTAGAGTAAACTATTTCTATTGTCAGAAAATCGGTATGTTCGAATAAAATTTGTTAACGTAGTAATCAATCTGCAGTTTTAGCCGGTTCCTAATCTGAGTAGTTGGTCACTGAGTGGCTAGTTATCTGTGTTGCTTTGTGGTTATGCTACAGTGGTATAATATTAAACAGCAAAGAAATCCAGCCACTAGAGCATCGATTACTGAAGTGGTTATGCTACAGTGTTATAATATTCAGTAATC
>NW_013665658.1:641518-661399 GCF_000517525.1 Limulus polyphemus
AATGGTTATGCTACGTGTTATAACGTCAGTAATCGATGTTCTAGTGGCTGGATTTCTTTGCTGTTTAATGGTTATGCTACAGTGTTATAATGTCAGCAATCGATGCTCTAGTGGCTGGATTTCTTTGCTGTTTACTGGTTGTGTCACAGTGTTATAATGTTAAGAACCTCTTGTCTGGTAGCTGGATTTCTTTGCTGTTTAGTGATTGTTCTACAGTATTATAATGTGAGTAATCTCTGGCCTGATGGCTGGATTTCTTTGTTGTTTAGTGGTTCTACAGTACCTGAGTACTTGATGCTCTAGTAGCTGATTTTCTATACTGCTTTATGGTTGTACTGTACAGTTAGAATGTGAGTAATCTTTGCTTTGGTGGCTGATTTTCTGTACTGCTATATGGTTGTGCTATACAGTTATAATGTGAGTAAACTGTACCTTGGTGTTGGTTTTCTTTGCTCTTTTTTGGTTGTTCTACAATGCTATAATTTGTGTAGTTAACACTTTAGATGGCTGGTTTTCTGTATCATTTTGTTGTTGCAATACAGTTGAATAACTTGGATAGTTGTTGCTTTGGGTGGAAGATTTTCTGTACTGTTTTTGTTGTTGTGATAAAATTTAATATTTTGGGTAGTTAGTATCATGGGTGGCTATTTTTCTGCATCGGTTTTTGTTGTTGTCATAAAATCTAATATTTTGGGTAGTTGGTGATTGAGTAATTAGTTTTCTAAACTGTTTTTGAAGTCGTTCTAAATATTACGATATAAGTAGTTTTTTTTAATATACAAAAGTATTGTATTGCTATTCAGTTGTTTCAAATTGTTGTAATGCAGGTAAATGATAATCTGGTGGACAAGGCGTGGCCTCATGATTAGCACACCCGAATTATGAATCTAGAGAAATATGAATTCTGCACTTTGAGACTACGAATGCCCTATAAGAATGATGGTAATATCCCACTATTCGGTCGGACAACTGTAGTAGAAAGTTGGCGGCGGGTGTTGTTTACTAGCTTCCCTTTCTCTAGTCGTCAGTTCAGAATTACGGAAGGCTATCATAGATATTCGTTGTGTTGTTTTGTGTGAAAATTCAATTTACAACAACTATAATGTGTGTTTCATGTAGTTCTGGATAATTATTGTGTAAACAGTTGGTGTAGTGTGTTGCCGTTGTCGTGGAGTGCTGTGTTGTAGGGTGGGTGTCATCTGAATTGTTATTTTTGGTGTATTATGTTCCATTGTCCTTTTATTCAAGTTATTCATGTCCTTTTTTTGTCTAATGAGCATTGTGAGTGTTTGAATAAGATATCAAGTAATTAGTCTCAGCCTAGAACAAATTGAATAGGTTAACTCTGTAGCAAGGGACAAAGTTGTGGCTAAACAGCAACGTTTAGAAATTATTTCTAGCATCAGATTGAAAACTGTTAACACGATGTTCTATATTTAGATTTTCAATATAAATGACAACGAAATACGAATAACCATTTTTCAGTCTTAAATAAAAACTTACTTTATAATTTTCTAGATTTGTATCTTACTTAGAAATGGCATTTTCTTTCCATCATTCTCTGTTTCGATCCTTCAAATGTAAGTTTATTACTGGTACAATAAATTTAAGTCATTTGTTTGTTATCATAAAAATAAATTTAGGAAATTTTTAAACTATTTTCTTTATAATCCGGAACACTATAGAAACCAAGCTTTAGCCACATGAGGTCAAAACTCGTTTTCTCCATTCTCTGTTTTCTTGACTTTATTGATCATGGATAAAATTAATTACAACGCTTACAAATGCATAATTTTAGCCGACACTGAATATAAAATAAATCGACAGGAATGAAAGTTATATAATGAATTTAATTGTTTAAAAATGTTGAATTCATTATGTACTGCCCACTTTCCTTATTTGCTCAAAATGGAAAATACTCCTCTAACTAATAGATACAACTAATTAAAGATCTTCAGGTTGGAATTGGACTCAAAGTTAGCAAGTTCAGTCATATTTGTTTTTTTCTTTTCGACACTATTTTTAATATACAGAAAAGTATTATTTTATTCTGAAAAATATTTGTCTCACTTTTCAGATCTTCTGTTGCTAATGGTTAAGTTTGATCATGAAATTAAACTCGTAAAGTATAATCTATGTCTTCAACGAAATAACACGCAACTTAAAAGTACCGAGTGGGCGACCCATATAGAAGCTTATTTGAATTTAGTGCTTTGTTAAATCAGAAACTTATGTAAGGGGTTTGTGATTCAGGTTTCTCAGCGGCAGGACTGTACTTCTGAAGTTAGTGGATGATAAGGTTAAGATTTCTAAAGCGTTGTAATAATTACAATTTCTGCAAAATTGAGATTTAGAACGTTAAGAGCAACAATTCATTTCGTATTATTTTTAATTTAGTTCCAACAAATTTATGGATTTTCTTACAAACTAATCCGACTAAAATCGATAATATTGCGTATTTATACTAAAAAAAGTGTTGTGAAAGATACAAAAATGTACATCTATACATATATTATAACTTCCATGTCCATTAAATTACACAGAGTGAGCCAGTGGTTAGAGTGTCATACTGGGATCTGGGATTTCTTACATCACGTTTTTTTGTTGTTGCTTTTTTTTGCAGCAAAATAAAAAAAATAAAACTATTACTAAAAGTATTGCGCTACGCACTTTGAAGTCATAAGTGTGTTATAAAAGTGGTGGTTAAATCCCACCAATCTGTCTGACAAGAGCAACTCAAAAGTTAGCGGTGAGTGGTGGTGACAGCCTTTCCTCTAGTTCAGCGGTTTTCAAACTTGACTAACCCGAGGACCACTTTTAATTTAAATTTTTTTCCCGGACCTTCAAACTTGTCGATGTTTTTAGTTTTGAAAACAAAGAGAAGAATCCATGTATATGAAAGCTGTAATTCAAAATTAAATGTTTGGATTCCTATAAATTTAATTTTACAAAAAAATTTTCATTCTATAAATGATATTTTTAAAATTATTTTCATGAAATTTCGGACATGAGTTCTGACCCCCTGGAGTACCCTCGCAGATCCACAGTTTGAGAAACGCTGCTCTATTTTATCACTTTAAAATTAGGGTCGGCTAGGTTCTCGTGTAACTTTTTGCAAAAGTCCACGAAGAAAATACATAGTATCTGCAATACTCTTGGTTTTTTTAAAATACCCGAAACAGATACGAAGATGACAAACGATACCACACGCCAGCAAAATATGTTAACTCTGTGAATTTGTTTTTCATTTGTAAACTCAAGAAAACTAGAAAATGTGAAGAATGCTTTCTGGAAGAGAAGTACAATGGATATCAATGTCATCATCAGGCCCGACCACCTGTTTTTATGTGTCATCTTCTGGCAACTGTCGAAAGCTGTGGGAAAAAGAGCGCGATTCACTGCTGTGAAATTGGCGGCGAAGAGTATGTATGTGTTTTGTGGGATTATTTGTCCTACAGATATTACAGATAACCGCTGCTGACAACTACAGTTGACACTAGATCAACCCAACCGGGCTTTATCTTTAAACCGAAAGATTGTTTTTTACTGTCGAAGAATCTTAACTGATGTTACTTTTTATGAAAAATGCCACTATTCTGCAGTAACTTCACAGCATATTGAAAATAGGACAGCAGGAAAAGTTGGGATGAAAAATGTACTTCTATCGTCATTCTTATTTTAAATAAAAACATCATAGATTCTATAGATATTTTTGAACTGAATGCCAATTTTTAACATCATACAAACAATCAATAAAGATTAATAAAGTTAGGCTTTGTGCCTATTTATGGTATTGTTAAAAAATATAAAAAAACTAGGATTTTGTGGCTATTCATGGTATTGTTAATAATAATAAATAAAACTAGGTTTCTGTGACTATTCGTTGTATTATTAATAATAATAAATAAAACTAGGATTTTGTGGCTATTCATGGTATTGTTAATAATAATAAATAAAACTAGGTTTCTGTGGCTGTTCGTGTTATTGTTAATAATAATAAATAAAACTAGGGTTTTGTGGCTATTCATGGTATTGTTAATAATAATAAACAAAACTAGGTTTCTGTGGCTATTCGTGGTATTGTTAAAATTAATAAATAAAACTAGGGTTTCTGGGGCTATTCATGGTACTGTTACTAACGTTCAATAAAACTAGGTTTCTGTGGCTATTCATGGTACTGTTACTAACGTTCAATAAAACTAGGTTTCTGTGGCTATTCATGGTACTGCTACTAACATTCAATAAAACTAGGTTTCTGTGGCTATTCGTGGTATTGTTAAAAATAATAAATAAAACTAGAGTTTTGTGGCTATTCATGGTACTGTTACTAACGCTCAATAAAACTAGGTTTCTGTGGCTATTCATGGTACTGTTACTAACGCTCAATAAAACTAGGTTTCTGTGGCTATTCATGGTACTGTTACTAACGATCAATAAAACTAGGTTTCTATGGCTATTCGTGGTATTTGCTAACAATCAATAATACTTCATGCTTTTGTAAATAACGATCAATAAAGTTAGTGTTTTGTGGGAACAAAGGTATTTCATGGTGCTGTCAATGGTAAATCCAAAGTAACAAAATAAGAACACAAAAAAACATAAAAAACAGGCATTAAAAATATTCTAGAAACAAATTATACTTTATCACCTAACAACGAATAAGACATATTCCCAATATTGTAAACAAAATCATAATTAAAAACAAAATATTAGAATTTTTCATTTTTCGTTAAATTAAAGACGAAAACAGAAAGAAAGAGTTCGAAGTTATGCTACCCACGTGTGAAAGAACTGTAAAGACGTCAGCTGCTCATTAAACCAAAATACTGACGTGTCAGTTTGACTGCTTTTTTCTACTGAAAGTGTGTTGAGAGATTTTCTGAGGTGTTTTATATATATGTTCTAAAACTGTAGTCTCTTTACAAACAAATATTTATACACTAATATTCTTAATAGATAATACACTTTGAGGGAGAGATAAACAAAATTAGTTGAGTGCATTTCATAATTTTGTTTCTATTTAAAAATAAAACAAAAGTATTGCTCACTACTTCCGAAAGAAGAGGGCCTAGTGGTTAGCGTGCCGGATAATGGATTGAGTTAAGGTTGTGTGGTTCGCAATTCTACACTTTTGGGCCGTGTGTGCGTTGCAGTAATGATGGTTAAATCCCATTATTCGATTATAGAAGCCATGTGTTGGTGATAGGTAGTGTTTACTAGCTGTTTTCCCTCTAATCTATCACTTCAAAATTATGGACGGCTAACGTAAATAGCCATCGAGTAGTTTTTAGCGTAATCCCACATAAAACAGCAATATTATTTTCATACTGCCGGAACAGAGTAGTTTCGACTTCTGTATGAATGTCCGTGTATCTTTCAGTGTGTGTACATCACAACACGAAAATTTTCTACACCTGATTTTGATCAAGTTTACTGCTAAGGCTGAGTGTCCACATAGATCAATCGATTAACTTTTGGTAAATATATGTTAAATGTCAAGGTCACACTGAAGGTCAACCACTTTTAAGCCAATGGGGATTTTTGGAAAAAAATTCCAAACTTCAAAACAAATTAGATAGAGATATGATCTTTCAAGCAGAGCTACATTTTTCAGGATGAGGAATCGTTTGGTTGGCCATTGCAAAACTCAAAAACACTTTAGGGCAGAGGATGAACTCTCGTTTTGACGCATTTTAGCTCTTAACTTAAGCTGTACTGATAACTTTTATTTTATGAAACTAGTCAAGTGTATAATTGATCAAACGTACAAAATAAACTAACTGAACTTATTTTGTGGAATTCTTCGTCAAGGTAAAGATAAAACAAAAACTATACAACATAGCTTGAATAGAAATATTTCACAGAATTAAGATCCACGTGGTGAAAACTGCAGAACACATTTGACAGTGTAATAATCATTATGGTAAAGTAACAAAACCAACATAACCTCCTAATAATATTAAAACGAACGAGGGATATGATTAAATTGCCTGACAGTGAATCAGGGAGTGTATAGTTCGCGTCCTGTTGTCGCAAGTTCTCGCTGCGCAATTATGCCGTGGGTGCGTTATAAGAGTCACAGTCAAAACCTATTATTTGGTTAGGGCACACTAAGCATTGACTATTGGTACTGTTGATTAACTGTCTTCCTTCTAGTCTCTTAATTCAAAATTAAGAACGCCTAGCGCAGAAAGTATATATGTATCTTTGCACGAATATCCGAAACAAACAAACAAATAATGTATTATTATCAGCAAAATAGGGTAACAGTATCAACACAAAAATATAATAGTAATACCAAAACAAGGTAATGGAGCTAACATAATAATGTAAGAAAGCTATAATAATTATGTGATAAAATTAGCTATGATAATAGATAAAAGATATTTGTCATAAGACATTAACATTCTTAATCTAGTCCCTTAGGGATTTTCAAGAACTAGAAGAGTGTATAATAACAGTATTCCAACTACACAATATCTGTCATATCCATTGCCGACGACGCGTTTCACTTAATCCAGAACTCATCAGTAAAACTAGATTACAGTGGAACACAGTTAACGTAAGAGAGTAACAGTATTGACGTAACTATGGTAGATTTAACATTAAAAGCAGCATAATCATAATATTATCGCAGAATGGACATATAATACTACTACAGAGGAACAGCGTTAGTTGTAATCAGTAGAACAATGTACATTATCAGCAGCATTGTTATTTAGAGGTGATCTAATGTAACACATGTAACATAGACACGAAGTACCGATATTTACAAATTAGAGCCTCATTGTAACGTTATTACAGAAGGAAGATAACAATGAAGAAGTGTTATAATAATGTATCAGGATAGACGTAACACTGTAGCAACATCATAATAATATTGAAATCATCAAAATGATGGATACAATTCAAAATATCAATGTTAGAGAATCTAACAATGAAATAGAAAAAGCCCAATAACGTAATAACATTCATATAACAATGTGACAGAATTAACTCTACTCGCAATCTGTGGGTCACGAGTTCGAATCCCCGTCCCACCAAACATGTTCGACCTCTATTCAGCCGGGGGGGGTTATAATGTGACGGTTAATCACACTATTTGTTGGTAAAAGAGTAGCTCAAGAGTTGGCGGTGGGTGGTGATGATTATCTGTCTTCCCTATCATCTTTCACTGCTAAATTAGGGACAGATAGCGCATATAACTCTTGTGTAGCTTTGCGTGAAATTCAAAACAAGCCAAAACCATAGTCAACCTGACAGTTTAAAATATTAGCAGAGCAATTTATTAAAACTAGCATAACAAGGTAATAGGCTCAGCTTGGCATTGTAACAGAGCACCCATAATAATGTAACAGGTTCAGCATGACGTTGGAACAGAAATACTATAATAATATCGTCAAACTGTACATAATGCTATAATTACAACGGATATAATTACATCCTGTCGTTGTAACTTCGAACTGTTTCAAATTGGAATTTTTCTTTGTGTAATACACTTCTAATGGAGTATGAAAAGCAAAAGAAAAACATACAAAACGAAATGTTTAGAGTTCCACACCAAAGGTGCAATACAAAATTTAAAACATGGCCTAAAACTGTTTTCCTAGCTTAACAAGGTGGCGACGTTGATCTTCAGTTCGTATACGCACTGGATTCGATAGCTATGGCCTTCGAGCGTTTCAAATTTATATCAGGTTTGAAGTGACCTTTCGATTATGATATCGAATACATTTCTTAGCGCTTACAGAATAAAAGTATATAACATTACTTGAGAGTGCGTTGGTTGTTTTATGTAACTCCTGAGAACCACAGTATTGTGACATTGCGGATATTTTTAAAGGGAGTAAAGAGGAAGGTAGAGTACAAAGCGACTAAAGAGAATGGATAGAGTACACCTTCATGAAAGGCAGCTGATTGGCTATATTTTTAAAGGGAGTAGAGAGAAAGGTAGAGTACAAAGCGACTAAAGAGGAGGGATAGAGTACACCTTCATGAAAAGCAGCTGATTGGCTATATTTTTAAAGGGAGTAAAGAGGAAGGTAGAGTACAAAGCGACTAAAGAGGAGGGATAGAGTACACCTTCATGAAAGGCAGCTGATTGACTATATTTTTAAAGGGAGTAGAGAGAAAGGTAGAGTACAAAGCGACTAAAGAGGAGGGATAGAGTACACCTTCATGAAAGGCAGCTGATTGGCTATATTTTTCAAAGGAATTGCATTTTGCCATTATAAAACTACAAATTAGCACTACACAACGGACAGATTCTCCGCAAGATGGTAATTGGGTTTACATGCATAATAAACAATAACACAAGCCTGCGAATTTAAACTTCATAAAAGTTGTTTTGGTTTTAATAACGGATTTTCTATAATTCAACTACGCATACTTCGAAAATATTATTAATATTTTTTCTATCATGTAAGGTTTTTTTACAAATCAGGAAAAAGAAAAATTACTTAGATCAAATTATTATTTCGTTTACCACAATTAACATTTTTGTCTTATTATTATGTTTAGGTTCTAGAATGATCGATACGTCTCTCACGTCGCGATTGATCTAGAGAAATCTATAGCTAGTGGTTGTCAACATTTTAAGCATAACAAAATTTGACCCGATTTCAATGGAAATGATTCACTTATAGAAAGTACATATGATGTTTTGTGAAAAAATCTGTACGTGATGGAGAAAAATGTCTGCCATTTTCGAATCCAGCGTATAGGAATTACTGTAGAACATGTAAACATTTCAAAACAATAAAACCATCGCAGACCTGTGTTATTGGCATATGAACTGTCATTATTTAGGCACATGCAATCAGAGATTACAGATAAAAATAGCTATAACTTCACATTGTGAAAGAACATACTAAACCCGGATGAAGATTACGCTTTCTTTACTGCTTCTGGGGTAAACCAAAGTGGCTAAAATTCATTTAATTATCACTTCACTGGAATATTTAATTCAATAGAGATTAATTGAGTTCTTAAAATGTGAACCCAGAAAAGGCTGTTGCCTCTTTTTGTATGTTACAGTTGAAATCTTCGCAGTGAAACGTCGTAGAAACCAAAAGTGACCAAAATACAATGACGTAGGATTCTTCGAAATAAAACAATGTTCACTTCATCATGTTTTTATATATATGTAAACAACCTCTCTCTGTGTATTTGTAGAATAATGGAGAATCAGCTCTTTTCAAACTCTTATTGATAAACTGTACACCAACCAGATACGCCTGAAATATTTCTACACAAGATGGCGCTTCATAATGGAGCCTACCTCCGGTTCTAAATTATAAAATTAATCCTTTGACGGATTTCTTGAACTTTTTCGCCTATTACCGAATAAACTTCTTTTGCTTCCGTTCTCAGTTATAAAAACTGGAACAAACAGACAAAATGGCATTAACATATACGTTAGTCAAAGACTTACAACATACAATTACCGTATTTGTTAACTTGTGTTATTTAATTTCAACATAACAAACTTGGTGTGATATTTGTTCTTTATAATTATATTATATGCTTATGTTGAAGGTATACGCACCTTATAAATTGGGCCAGTATTTGGGGAGTACATACATACCAAAAAAAGAATCATGTATGGGATATACGTAATTGCTAAAATAAATCTATACTGAAGATTACACGTATTAGAACAGAGCCTAGGATGGTCAACGGGGGGGGGGGATTCCATAAACCAGTTTAATTTAGATAGATATCGATGATTGAAGCTCGGCACAAATTATAAAATGAAAAAAATAATAATAAAAAACATGACATGATGAACTCTATATGGATTATACTATGGTGGTACCATACTAAGCATTATACCATCCTTCTTATATTTACTCGTCATTGTAGGAATGTCATTTTTAATTTGAGAATCGCTAGTGAGATCATCTTGTAATGTATCTTGCATATGCTTCAACTTCAACATTACATCTTTGAGCTTTACTCTGCCTTTAGTTTCACACAATATTGAAACTAATGATTTCTTATATATGATTTCAATACCACTTTTAGAAGATAATTATGCTATTATGTCCGTTGTTTTATGTTTCGTTGTCAATGTAGTAATCAACCGATGAATATCTGATTCAGCTGGTTTGTCAAATTGGTTGGAATATCTTTGAATAAGTTCTTCCTTCATCCGAACTGGACCCACAGTTTAGCTTAATTACTACACTTAAACCATCACGTGCACAGTCATATCTAGAACATTTCAAGCATGTTTCATTGCTACATCATGTTACTTTACATTTAGAAGTTACTTTCTTCGCGTTGGCTCTCATGGTCTCGGGTCAGTTCACGGGTCAGGTCCAGCGACCTAGACAATAGTGCCAAACGCCTTATTTTTGTCTAATCAAAACAACCCACACTTTTCCGAAATGATTCATGATTATTTTTTTACCCATATCAAGATGCCGGGCTGGCTCATGTGGCAGGTGTTAAAATAGACTCATGTCGAGGAGTATATATACCTATCAAAATAAACCCATATTGAGATATACGTGCGTACTAAAATAGACTCATGTCGAGGAGTATATATACCTATCAAAATAAACCCATATTGAGATATACGTGCGTACTAAAATAGACTCATGTCGAGGAGTATATATACCTATCAAAATAAACCAATATTGAGATATACGTGCGTACTAAAATAGATCCACGTGAGAGATATACATACCTATTAAAATATACCCATATTGAAGAATAGATACACACTAAAATAGACCCGCGTGGGGAGTATACATAATTACTAAAATAAACCCATATTATTAGGTATAGAATATACATTTAAATGCCTAATGATTATAAAAAGTAAATTGCTAGAAAAACAACAGATAATTATAAAGATTTTAGGCTAACACAGTTTATGGTCAGTACTGCCTAAAGGTTTTATATATAAAACCATAGCCAACTTAAATATATATTGCTGTGATCTATGGTAACCTTCCTTTTATAATTGAAGTGTTTGTAATCAGAACAAAATAGCTCTTTTCCTAAACAGGCAGATTAAAATGGTTTCATTGCTTTAAGAATCCTCTTACGTTTTCAGTTTAAGGAACTCCCTTTGATAGCAAAATACTTTAATTTTTTGTCCTACGATGGTTCAACGGTAAGTTTGAGAGTTTACAAACACTATAATTCGGGATTCGATCCTTACAATGGACACAACACAGACACCCATTGCTTATATTTACTTTCTCGGCTCATTAATCAGATAAAAACGAGGTAGAGACGATGCTACTTTCTGACGTCTCGAAGTTTTCAGTTACAAATGGATTTTAATTAGTGGAGAAAGAATATATTATCAGTTTTAGACTCCACTGTAGTGCCGGTTTCTCTATCACTTGGACGTGAAATAGAATGGATAAGTGAACAACCAGTATTCTTAAATTGCTGTGAAGCTTTGTATTTTGAGTTTAACACTATTTGTTGAGTGTAAAATAATTATTTTTTTAGTCACGATATGTCAACGAAATTCAGTTGTTTATCAAACTCTTGCCAAGCTTTGTGTTTAAAGCAGCATCAGTCATGCCACCTGGTAATTTTTTATTTTTGTATTTCCCCTTGCATGTTATTAACACTGTTTCTGGTAATGTTATCCACTTTTTATTTAAGGTACAGTAGTGTTTTGTTTTAAGTTTTTATATTGTCTTCGCCTACAACGAAATGCAAGAATGTTTTTGTTTTTAAACTTTTTTTTAGTTATTCTTTTCGCTAACGAATGCATGAAAATATATGTAAAAACTTTTTTCAAAAAAAACAACAACTTATAATTCCACTTCAGTTACTTAATAATTTATATGTTAAGTAGAAGCACTACCACGGTCAATAATTCATGGAACCTTTTAGAGATTACTCTTAAGAAGATTTATTACAATGAACTAATTAGGCTCGTATAAAACGCCTTTCAGGACATCAGTTATTACAGAAACACCTAGAAAAACGTTTACTACAAAGTTTTGGTTTATAGTCTTCACATTTAAAAGTCTACTAGAAAATTATTAGGCTGTTTGACGCTGACTTGAAAAAAGGCTTCACGATGTAAGACATGATTGCGTGAGAGCTGGTTGCTATTGATGGTGTTTTGGGACTTTTTTGATAGTTCCTCCGTCCATTAAACTCTATTAAATCTCTATTGGAGAGCACGAATACACTCCCAAGATATTTATGAGTATTTGTGAACTATTTTACGTTATTAGCTAGATTTGACAATAGATCACCAAAAGGCTCGGGCTGGCTTAATCACTTGTGTTATTCAGCCACTATTACAAGCCATATATCATTTTGAAATATAGTCATAAATGGATCATGTAGCTGTGTCAAAGTTTGATTATTTTAATTACAGTCTATAGCCATTCTTAAAAGTGACGGAGAAGAATATTCTGGAATATTCAGTTTATACTCTACGATATGACACGAATAGCGTTATTAGACAATTTGTTGAATATTTTCATTTCTTCACAAACCTTTATGAGAAGTAGTTAAAAAAATAAGTAGAAGATTAACGAGCGTGGATGAAGGAAAGTCGTTCCTTGCACGGCGCTGGTTATAACATTTCTTATTTTTTCAAGCAGGAGAAATAAGTTTCATGTCTAAAATGAAAAGAAAAATTAGATTTGTTGAAAAACTGGAACAATTCACAAGAATTACACAAATTCTTTCAGCAGTATTATTAATTTTTGATAAAATCTGAAAAAAACAAAGAAAAATAAAGGTTCTTCGCAAAACAGAACGAAATCAAAACAATTAGGAATATGGAAAAAAATTTAACGTAGAAGAACGGGTTACAACTTTCAGTGGAAAAGTCCAAAGGAGTTACGTCGTACATAAAAACCTTGGAACCTAAGGTAAGATATTATGTCATATAAGGAAAGTTATGTTGAAGCAGTAGGAAATATATTAAATAACACCATCTTTCAGAAACATAGTAAAGCTTCTTGAAGATTAATGAAATTATACGAGATTTATAACATTATACATAAAAGACCAATATTTGATTATGTTCACTATCCTCCTCCTTGATGTATAATATTACAAATATTTTATTATGCTCACTATCCTCCTTGATGTATAATATTACAAATATTTGATTATGTTCACTATCCTCATTGATGTATAATATTACAATATTTGATTATGTTCACTATCCTCACTGATGTATAATATTACAAATCTTTGATTATGTTCACTATCCTCATTGATGTATAATATTACAATATTTGATTATGTTCACTATCCTCCCTGATGTATAATATTACACATCTTTGATTATGTTCACTATCTTCATTGATGTATAATATTACAGTGAACATAATCAAAGATTTGTAATATCATACATCAAGGAGGACAGTGAACATAATCAAAGATTTGTAATATTATACATCAAGGAGGATAGTGAACATAATCAAAGATTTGTAATATTATATATCAAGAAGGATAGTGAACATAATCAAAGATTTGTAATATTACACACCAAGAACAGATAGTGAACATAATCAGAAATTTTTAATATTACTCATCAAGGAAGGTTTTGTTTTGTTTTGAATTTCGCGCAAAGCTGCACGAGGGCCATCTGCGCTAGCCGTCCCTAATTTAGCAGTGAAAGACTAGAGGGAAGGCAGCTAGTCATCACCACCCACTGCCGATTCTTGGGTTACTCTTTTATCAACAAATAGTGGCATTGACCGTCACATTATATCGCTCCAACGGTTGAAAGGGCGAGCATGTTTGGTGAGACTGGAATTCGAACTCGCAGGTTGCGAGTCGAGTACCGTAACTACCAGGCCATCGAGGGAGGATGGTACGTTATATAAACAAAAATACAGCGAGTTATAGAAACATTTAGGTAGTGTGTTATATAGATAGAAATACAATGTGATATATAAATAATTGAACTACTGTGTTATATAAACAGTTCTACAGTGTGTTATATAAACAGAACTAGTATATTATATAAATAATTCAACGGTGTTTTGTAATCAAAACCACATCGTGTTATATAAACAGGTCTTGGGTTTGTTATAAAAACAGGCAACATTGTATTATATAAACAGGTGTTGGGTTTGTTATAAAAACAGGCAACATTGTATTATATAAACAGTTCTACAGTGTGCTATATAGACAGAAATATCCCTAAAAAATGGTTCAAGAACTTACATGGTTCTGCAAAAGTTACAAATGAAAACAAATCTAGAAGGTTATGAGCGTAAAGTAAAGATAGGCCTAAAGCTAAAGAAACAATGGAATCCATCAGGTTTAACATTTATAACAAAATCGTTTGACTTTCTATTCCACATTCCTCTTAATCTGTCCATTTCTTATTTTAGATCAACTGTGCTTAAATATAGCATTCCAGAGCTATATCTTCCTACACAGAATTCACTGATCAGGAAGTCTTCCATTCAGTACTGTAACTCGTCAGCTGGGCCAGATGATGAGAGACAACAATTTGTCTCAAGCGCTATATGTATAGACACACACACACATACCGCAATACTTTAAACGTTAGGGTTTAAACAACGAAAGTTGGCGAACTAGTAGAAACCAATATGCCTAACATCCCTGCTAAATATCACTGCGAAGTTTTGTTTCCCGCCACTGCCCAGGGTTTCAGATAAACTTTTGTTTCTGATCGTCTAGCGCAGCTGACTAGTTTTGGTATCGAACGAAAGCTCTTCTGGGCGGTAACTAGTGGGAGGCAGAATATAAGTCTGGAATACTATTTGTAAACATCTCTGTGATTACCTATTATTTACCGACTAACAGAAAAACCTCAGTGTTAGGTTCAGTAGTACAGATAACGATTATTTGGTATTCAAACTTAAATACTGAAATTTATTTTGTATCTGTATTTATGTATTGAATTAATGGCAAAACTACTACGGCTATTTGCAGTCATTTTTAATTTTGAACGGCTGACCTGACAAAAGGCAGCCAGTCAGTAGCATAAAAATTATATTTTTTGCTCTGTATGCCCATCATATACATTTTATTAGAATGATTTTTCGAGACAAATATTAATGTTACCTCTTTCTGTATTTTGTCCTTGAGCCTTTTATGTTAAACTTATGTTTATGTACTTGTCCAGATTATTAACCATACGTGTTAAAGGTTAAAATAATACTGTTTCTCTGGTGCTCTTGAGTTAAAGTACGTCCTTGGAACTTTTTGTCGGAATGGTGGCTAGGAAAAGTTTTCCTACAGTAAAAAAGAAGTGAAAAAGCTCTACAATGTATTCGAAGATCAGGGTTCAAGAGCGATCTGGAAACTAGCGAATTTTTGTAAAAATCTCGTTAAAAGTATGTCATATAATATCTTTAAAGAAAAGGTGGAATGATTTTGTTTATCAATACAGAAGAAGTTTCACAAAAAAAAGGAAAAATTGTGAACGTTTTGGAAAACCAGAAACAAAAATCAATTCCAAGATTTAAAACTTAAAACTTGTTGTGACGAAAAACAAAAAGCAGAGATAATCTTATTACTATTACAGGAAATTGAAATATAAAACTAAGACATCAAAGGTAGCCTTTAGATGCAGGTAAAAATTTGTTATGAAGTGTTTCTAAAGATGTAGACAGTGAATATAAAACTAAGACATCAAAGGTAGCCTTTAGATGCAGGTAAAAATTTGTTATGAAGTGTTTCTAAAGATCTAAACAGTGAATATAAAACTAATTCAAAGGTAGCCTTCAGATGCAGGTAAAAATATGTTATGAAGTGTTTCTAAAGATCTAGACAGTGAATATAAAACTAAGACATCAAAGGTAGCCTTTAGATGCAGGTAAAAATTTGTTATGAAGTGTTTCTAAAGATCTAAACAGTGAATATAAAACTAATTCAAAGGTAGCCTTTAGATGCAGGTAAAAATATGTTATGAAGTGTTTCTAAAAATGTAGACAGTGAATATAAAACTAAGACATCAAAGGTAGCCTTTAGATGCAGGTAAAAATATGTTATGAAGTGTTTCTAAAGATGTAGACAGTGAATATGAAACTAAGATGCACCTAGAGGATATTTTAAACTTCTCAAGGGCAATAATATTCAAAACAGAATATAAGCTTCGAAGTAGAATGAGTATTTATTGCATATGTAATACGTATATGTATATATTAATAACGTACTGAACAAATAAACCAATAATAAAATTTGATATGTTTTCTTTTTAACTCTCGGTGGTTTGAGAAATATACTTGTTCTTATTCGACGCTGAGTGTAACTGGCATGAAATAATAGATTACTCGGATCTTTCCAGTTCAGCCACCTTATCTCTATTATGTTCAGTCTGTATTCGTTCTCCAGCCAGTGTTTCGGTATTCCAGAGAGCAGCACGCTCATGCTATGAATATTTCATGCTCAAACCCACGAGGGCAGTAGAAGATAAACAGTGCAGCAAGTTAAAAATATTTTCTTAGGTTTTCCTTGACCAATGTGATCTTAATATAAGGTGTTTATACATTAACATAAATTATTTATATCCTAATACAAGGTATTTATATCTTAGCATAACGTTTTCATATGTTAACATAATGTATTTAGATATTTGAATAAATTACTTATATATTAATATAAGATATTTATACCTTAACATGCGGTATTTATAACAAGGATAATGAAAAGGCAGCTGCTATCACATTAAAGCTGCTTATGTCTAATTAATTGCATCATTCTATGAATTAGGGAAATAATGTTGCATTTCCCAATAACTGGAGTTCAGTGATTTGTAATTTAAAATCAGCACGATGCGATACCTTATGATATTTCCTTGATTCTGTCCGTTTGTAATGTCATCTTTTATTTCTCATACTAAAACCTGTTAGGAAAGAAAACAGAAATCATCGGAGTATCAAAGAACTGGACATAGCAGGTGACTCATAGGAATGAGAGTTTTAAACAAAACAATTAGACAAGAATGCAGCGCCACAAATGTAAAGGTTACACAGAGGAAAAGAACAACAACAATAACTACTACTCTTCTTATGGCATCACTGAGTTATACAGGAATGGTGCTTTTATTATTTACAGAAGTGCGCGAGCTATGCGGCTGTTGTACAAAACTCGTTCTTTCAATTGTGTTCTATGCTGTCGAACTCTGTTGATATGGCGTCATTGTTGAAATTAAGTAGGCTAAATTACAGTTGTATTAAAGTTGTGTTATATTTGTACAAACACGTGCTTTCTTCACAAATCAACTCCTCGTTAATTGTTTTAAGATATTTTATGACTATTGTTATCTTTAGGTATTCTTTAAATACTCCGACAGGATTATACAAAATTAGTTTTTCGCGATAAAAAGGATAACGATACTTAAGATGAACAACATTATTAATTTATAGCAGAAGGGAACACAGATAAAAATTTCGGAATCCTACAAATACCATTTTCAGTATCTAAGGCAAAATAAAAGAATTACATCATTCCTAAGTGAATAACTAAAATACATTGGTGCAATAATGATAATTTAATTAAAACTAAAACACTTAGAAAGGAAAATACTGTACATATTTTAAAATGTGCAATATGAAAGAAGACTGAATGTTATTCGGTGTTAGTGAAAGTTGTTTGATGGAGAGGGTTTCTTTAATTAGTAGGCCTAGCATGGCCAGATTGTTTGGGCACTCGACTCCCAATCTGAGGGTCGCGGGTGCGAATCCCCCTCCCACTAAACGTCTTCGCCCTTTCAGCCGTTGGGGCGTTATAATGTGACGGTCAACCCTAGAGTAGCCAAATAGTTAGCTGTGGGTGGTGATGACTAGCTGCCTTCCCTCTAGCCTTACACTGTTAAATTAGGGACGGCTAGCGCAGATAGCCTTCGTGTAGTTGTACGCGAAATCCAAACCTTTATTTAATTAGTAATTCTAGATCAGTATTAGCACTGCAAAAAATACTGAAATGTGTAGAGTATTTTTGTTTATGACTCCTTTATTATCTACGAGTTTTAGTTTTAATTAAATTATCGTTATTGCACCAATGTGTTTTAGTTATTTACTTAGGAATGATGTAATTCTTTTATTTTGCTTTAAATACTGAAGATGGAATGAATATTGAACGGTTTTACCGTCGTCATGGTGATATAATGTAACTAATCACATTTTTCGATGAATATGTTCTTGAGTCTCAATAATAAATCGTTTACGGATTTACTGTTCAGTTAGTGATACCTGCAGAAGGGCATTGTCCGAAACGTTGTATCCACAAGTATATTTATATATTAATATATATATATTAACTCCTTAATGGTTTGACCTATAACATACTTCTTTTTATCTCAATAATAAAGAGGCCATTACATTGAAAGATACAAACCAGTTAATATCATCAGCGATAAAACTGGACGAATAGTTTCTTTGAAAGATTTAAGGATCCCCATTGACTGATGAGTACGTTCAAATTAAGATATCCTGGAATGTATATATAAAAAATCTTAATAATGTGGGAGTGATGGTGGCTCAAAGCTTAGTTTCACTGGTATGGCCAACAACTCGTTCTACACGGCATAATTTATATATATATATAAGGAAGAAGACGTCTTACTAGACGTCTACTCCAGCAGAGTTTTCCATAGTCGCGTAATCTTCCCAAGTTAGTGCACTTTGAGACTGGAGTGTCTGACGTGTGATCTGAAAGGTTTAGCTATCGATTAGACGTATACTTCTCCTCAAAAGAAACCACATAGCTTTGTATGAGTGCGTTGCTCACTATATGTCTGATTTTAAAATATCAATATTTTGAAGTTCGTTTGCTGTCTTCTTTCATGCATATTTCTAAAAATACAAAAATGTGTATAATCCTTTTTTTTTCAGGTTTAGATTTTTATTTTCTTTTATTCAATTCAATAACTATATCTTATAAGTCCTATGCGGACGAGTTAAAATGATATCGCTCCGGTTATATCGGCTGTAACAGGAATATTATTGTGAATTAATTATATGTTAGTGGGGGCTACTACAGTGCTTTATTTGCTTATACAAACACTTGTATAAATCAAAATCACTGAGCTTGTTTCTAATAAGACGTTTTTACACCATCTGGCGAAGGCTGAGAATTTAATAGTAACAAAACTGTACTTCTCTTATTTTTGTAGCTGTGGAACTTACCTGACAAAGTTAAAATTTAATGTCGCTGGCAACACAAGATGAAAGCTCACAAACAGAGCAGTTATACGGAACTCTTGTACGCCATACTTATGTACTGATGGTAGAAAGACACTAGAAGTGAAGGAGAACGACCTCTGTAATGACGGTAGAAAGATACAAGAAGTGAAGGAGAACGACCTCTATAATGACTATAAGTGTCTTATTTTAGATTAGAAAAGGAAATTAGCGCTGCTGACCTTCATAAGATTCTAAATTCTGTTTTATACGATGTTTTGAAGTAATAAGATTTTATAATATAACCGTTTATATATTATTTTGGATAATTACCATAAAATATTTAAACAAATGAAATATCTGAGTTTCCATAAGATACCAATCCTGTCGTTATGATAATTAGAAACTTAAAGGAAACCTCTGCAAAAAATTTAATGTAATTGGTAGAAGAAATCACGCATAGGTTAATTATAAACACAATATGTCTGGGCGTTAACCCTCTGTAATGACGGTAAAAAGATACAAGAAGTGAAGGAGAACGACCTCTGTAATGACGGTAGAAAGATACAAAGAAGTGAAGGAGAACGAAAGTGTCTTTCTACCGTCATTACAGAGGTTGTTCTCCTTCACTTCTAGTGTCTTTCTACCGTCATTATAGAGGTCGTTCTCCTTCACTTCTAGTGTCTTTCTACGGTCATTACAGAGGTCGTTCTCCTTCACTTCTTGTATTTTTCTACGGTCATTACAGAGGTCGTTCTCCTTCACTTCTTGTATCTTT
>NW_013665658.1:662370-671617 GCF_000517525.1 Limulus polyphemus
CGCGACCCTCAGATTGTGAGTCGAGCGCTCTAACCCATCACTACGGAAATCGTTTTTTTTTTTACATGGATAAAATCATTCTCAAATGAGCCTAAACAGTGTAGTAGATAAATATCACACATAATGTGATTGTTTTCAGAATACTAAAGTTCTATAATATATAATGCATTTGTTTAAACTTCAATTAACGGTACGCCAAGAAATAATTATATTATTGTAGCTTAACATTTAAAGCAAACAGCGTAATTTACTGAACTAATGTGGGTTCGTTAATCCGGTTATGAATTATCTTTATTTAATGCAGTAGTATAGCTTTAAAAATTACGTCTTGTGTTGTCTTTCTTTAATGGAAAATTAGTTTTATGAACTGCTTTATTTTCAATTACTGGACTTTTGTAGTTTCACTAATTATACTAAGGTTAGCTTAACGAAATCGTTTCTCATTTCTAGACTTGACAATTTAACATATTTTTTTTTCTGAAATGTTGACTTAAGGAGATTTGTGGTACTAGTTTCTTGCTGGAAATTCATGGCAGATATGTCAGCAGAGAAATCAACTTGAAAGTGACCTGAATTCATACCAGAGTCGTTACGTTGAGTTCCAGTTCTGTCATCCCAGCTGGAACTGAATTTCGTTTTAAACCTAAACGATAGTAATTTAGTAGGAGCGTTCCGTGCAGCTGTTGAACTTTCTGTTTAAAACACCATCTTTTAGTAATTGATTTCCTGTTCGAAATCAGGGTTAGTCATACAGTCACGGTAAAAAACAAACAAAGTTTCTTTGCCAGGGTTGTGAAGAAAGAGAGTTAGGCCTAAACTTGAAGCATGTGTGATATGTACTTGATGACCATTTCATCTATGAAGCTGTTCTTGTCGTTTTTAGCGTGGAAAATTATTTAAAAAAAACAGTTTTTCGCCGTGACTGTTTTTGAATATCAGTAACAGACTTCTTGGAATCTTCATACGTTAACCACTAATTATTTAGTTACTCAGCTTGGATAGCAAATAATGCTTTATGTTATATATATGTACATCAATTATTATAATCGTTATATTACAGAAGGTTTATTAAAATTATTACGATATAAAAGTTTCTGCATTACCCTGTTATTATTTTACTGGGTTATAAGTACCACATTTAAAAGATTAGCACGACAGATTTTAAACATAAAGAAATATCTGAAGATAACTACGAACTACGAAAGCCAACCCATAAGGTCGAGGGTTTATCTCTAATTTTGTTGCTCTTATCATGAGAAGTTATTCAGAAAACCTGAGTTGGCGTTTCAATGTGTTTCGGAGAACTTACCGACAATTTGCCTTATACTGTACTTCAACAGCAGTTCAGGAACAAATCAAATTTATCATGACCGATCAGAAAAACATTACGTCTATCAGAACTGTTTAAAAATAAATCAAGTCTATCAGAATTATTCAGTAACAAATCAGGTCTATCAGAACTGTTCAGTAACAAATCAGGTCTATCAGAACTGTTCAGTAACAAATCAGATCTATCAGAACTGTTCAGTAACAAATCAGATCTATCAGAACTGTTCAGTAACAAATCAGGTCTATCAGAACTGTTCAGTAACAAATCAGGTCTATCAGAATTGTTCAGTAACAAATCAGGTCTATCAGAATTGTTCAGTAACAAATCAGATCTATCAGAATTGTTCAGTAACAAATCAGGTCTATCAGAATTGTTCAGTAACAAATCAGATCTATCAGAACTGTTCAGTAACAAATCAGGTCTATCAGAATTGTTCAGTAACAAATCAGGTCTATCAGAACTGTTCAGTAACAAATCAGATCTATCAGAACTGGCCCGGCATGGCCAGGTGGTTAGGGTGCTCGACTCGAAATCTGAGGGTCGCGGGTTCGAATCCCTGTCACACCAAACATGCTTGCTCTTTTAGCCATGGGAGAGTTATTATGTGACGGTCAATCCCACTATTCGTTGGTAATAGAGTATCCCAAGAGTTGGCGGTGGTGGTGATGACTAGCTGCCTTCCCTCTAGTCTTACACTGCTAAATTAACTAGCACAGATAGCCCTCGTGTAGCTTTGCGCGAAATTCGAAAACAAACAAACAAACTATCAGAACTGTTCAGTAACAAATCAAGTCTCTCAGAACTGTTCAGAGAAACAATTATGTCTATCAGAACTGTTCTGCAACATAATCTAGTCTATCAGAGCTGTTCAAAAACAAATGACACCAATCAGAACTATTCAGTAACACAATAAGTCTATCAGTAACAAATCAAGTCTCTCAAACTGTTCAGTTATAAATTCTGTCTATGAAAACTGGTCAGAAACAAATTACATATATCAGAACTATTCAGTAACATATGACGCCTATCAGAACTGTTCGGTAACATCAGAACTATCCACAGAAAATTACTGCTTATCATAATCTTTCAAAAACAAACCACGTCTATCAGAACTGTTCAGTCAATAATTTATGACTATTTGAACTGTTCGTTAAAAAAATCAAGTTTATATCAGAAATACTATAACCATTTCTATTGATATTAGCTGCTACTAGAAACGTTATTATTATCAGCAATAATAGTATCATTTCTACCCGAACGGCCTTTTTGTTAATGGTAGCAGCACTTAACAGAAATTGTACACCAGGAAAGAGTGGGGTATATCACAAGAGTTCATGGATTTATTTTCCGTGATTCGACAACACCCTATCTAGTAGGATTTCCTGGATTTGGTGAGATTTACAGGAGTCGTAGCTTACGGGACACATGCAAAATAGTAATGATAATAACGAAAAAATTAACAATAAGGTTTCTCTGTCTTTCGTTTTCTTTCCTAACAAGCTGCTAGTTTCTTACTTTTAGTTGACAGAAAAACTAAAAAAAATCTATAGAACATTTAAAAGAAGCATTAAATGTCCGCAGTTTGGTCAGCAGAATTTTTATAGAATTACAAAGCTATAATGCCGGGTTCAATTCTCTTAGGTGGATAGAGCACAGAAAGTTCATTATGTAGTTTTGTGTCTATTTTAATATTATCATTAAAAATATTAAAATAACAGAAAAATGGACCAGTAAATGGGATAACAAAGTATTATCACTCCCTGTATCTACTGTTACTGATATTAGTGACAGATTCTTAGTCCATTAAGGGCAAACGGTACCTGTCAGTCCTGCTACTTGCAAACTAAAAGTAGCGATAAATTACCGCTAATATTTGTAAGATTGGGTGACCATTCAAGAGGAAATAAGACACTTCTATCAGAACCGTTGAGGAAAAAATCATTTTTATCAGAACTCTGGAAAAAATTGCGTCTTTGAGAACTATTCAGAATAGAACAACTACTACCTATGCAAGAGATGTACTTAGAAACACGACACTGTCAACTTGATTTCGTAACATAGTTTTTAAGATTGATTGTTTGTTTTGGTAGTTGTTTTCTTAAGCCAATAAGCACGTGTGAAGCTCCTTAAGGCTCCAAACAAGGTTTCATTCATGAACTACTAGTACCTCTATATACTGGAGAAGCCAGAAATACGTCCAGAGAAAGCTGCTTAAGTCCGTTTGTGGTTCATAATCTATTGAAACTAGTTAGATTAACAAGGCGACTTGTACGTTTTGTTAGTAGTTGAAAAACAAAAACGCTTTTTAATACTATACCATTTTGTAAGGTTAAACTACAGAAGGTTTAAAGAAGCCTATAGGAGAATTCCGATTAAGTTAAGAACCGCCTCATAGTAATTTCAAGCTGAATGGTTTATTATTAGTATGATGACATTAATAAAACTAAGGAGACAGAATGGAAACTACTGCTATAGTTTCTTCCCCAGGGACGTTATAACATTTGACGACAAAACAATTTTACAAACTTTGTAAGTTTGTTAATTCATGAAACATTAACTTCAGCTTTAACCATGATTTTTGAAGGGGGAGAGAGGGGTATTAGCATTAGTGTCAGAAGTTTCTTTTTAAAGTTGAGTTCTAATTGATTAAATATATCATGAACCTGTGGTTAACTTTCAAATTCTTAATGTTGCTAGAAATAGGTTAAAGTTGTAGCTTATTAAAGCTAATCAATACAAGACAATGAATGTGCTCAGATTGAACTTAAAACAATTAAATCAAGCGGTAATATTTAGTGAAGAAATCGCTTGAAAAACAAAAACAACCTTTGATGCATGTAAGATAATTTTATATCATATGATCAGAGAAGTATTGAATTATAGTTCTATTTGATGTAGTAATAACAGAACCAAAAAATTATCTAAGTTTCCTTCATTGTATTGTTCATATAATGGAAAAACATCGCCAGTATGAGCTCTCGTTACTTGCTAAGTGTTATGTCACTAAGTTGAAAGTTGTATCAATGTCACTAGGGACTCTTGTTAGTTAGTTATTTGATGTTATATCGTTTAATTTAAAGTTGGATCAATGTGCTATTACTTGCTTGATGTTATGTCGTTAACTAGAAGCTCTTCTGGGTGATTCGGTACTAAGTTTTTACCTTTGAACTAAACAAGAAGGTGATACTAAATATATGTAGTAAATATTATTGAACAAAATAGTATGTAATTTATGTAAATAATTTACGATGAAGATACATTTTTTGTCATGAGAACGCATTACTTTTCTCGAGAATCGTACAGGTGCGACAGCAAATCTTACAATTATCAAGTTAATTTTATCTGTTTTTGTTTTTTGTCACTCCGCTGGTTACGATCAGCATTTTTATACAACCTTTCTCGGCCTTTGCAGTAAACTATATGTTCTCATTGGACATAGATCAAATTTATCTCTATCTTTACAACTTAGGTTGTTTAAACTCATGTAAGTGGTATCTTAACGGCTCAAACCACTTTTTAACAGCGTTAGGATTTATTATAGTAATATGTCTTTTGTACGCGAATCTTTAAGTAAAGATGTTAGGGTTATCAACAAATCCATCTGAAGGAACAAAGATTTTTCTACAATGTGCAAGAAGTAACATCAACGTGTCAATTATTGTAAGATACATACATCAAATTTGAAAATATTTCATGATTATCAGTGACAGTAAATACATCAAATCTGAAAATCTCTATAAATTCCATATTTCTAGTCTTTGGTATAATAGTGTGTACGCTACCATAATGACGTATGAATTTGTAACTAGAAGTAATAGGTTTGTCTTGAGCAGAACAATGCGATAAGGTTTATATTGTGGATATTTTATTGTGATTTTAGTTGTTTCTATATATTATAGAAGTTTCTTGTTGCTCCCACACCTGTGCTTATTTTAATAGAGATAAATAGTTCTCACGCAATTATTTTCGAACAAACCTTTCGCGAAACTGTGATTCAGTGCATTAGTTTTATTGAAAATCGTTCAAAACTGGACACGAAAGATTTCCTTATTTAAAAATACGTCATAAACTTAGAATGTTTATTATCTATGCTTTGCATATATTAATATTGCTAAAACGACTCGATGAAGTATAGTTTGGTGGATCGAATTGAAGCAGCAAAAGAAGGTTATCATTATTATAGCCAATAAAGAGTTAACTTGTACGTGAAGGATCGTACAGCATAGTATAGTTAGATCAACTTTGCAATCAAAGCATTTATTGAACCAAGTTCTATATTATTGTTTTTATGCGCGTCACTGAGTCACGTTTATAAGTGTCTGCACACTATCGATTTGTACGAAGCTTCAGAATGTCAGTTAGAATAGTCTGTTCCCGCTGTTAACGTCTTGCTTTGTGAATAATTAAACACGTGCTATACGTCCTACATGAATGTGACGATTGCCCATGTAAAGAACGTTTATCTGTCCAGAGAGTATAATATATCCTCAACAATTGTATATATTGTGTGTTAGTCATCAGTGCATACTGTCTTAGTATGCCGTCGTCAACAATGTATATTTAAACAGTTTATATGCCCTAGTCAACAGTGTATATTGTACCACTATCAACAGAGTAGCCTGCATATTTTTCAACTGTCTATTACTTGCAAGAGTTAGGCTTTAATAAAGATCATTCTTGTGATGAAATACTGTTGACTGCGGAATAAAAACTTAATATAAAGATACGACAGTGTTAAGTATGTACTGAAGAACAATCAGTGAAATATGGTATGATATTAAATTAAATATCACTATATAATATTTATATATATATTAGTAAATTTATTGCTACACTTAATAAAGTACACAAATCTTTATGCTAAATGTATTTATATTTGTGACATGTTGTTTTACATAAAATACCTAATTCGACATTTAAAAAAGTTACACGTGAATGATTCATAATTGTTAATAAAACTGTCTTAGGTAACAATAATTTGTGTTGAATTTTGAAATCCAACTTCTTTAGCTGCGTCATAATAAGATTTTATGGAATTTTGAAATCTCGCTTTTTAAGTTAAGTAATAATACGTTTTTGTGGAATTTCGAAAAATCAATATTTCAGTTAGCTTACTTTGAATACGTTTTAAACAATTATTATAAAAACAAATTTAACTTTGAAATTAAGAAATTATGTTTTCTTTATGTTTTTAATAGAACATTATTCTTTTTAATCTTTTCATTAGGAAAATATGTTTTGTTTATGTTTTCATTTTAAAACGTAATGAATATTGGTTTTTGCATTAAGTAATATTTTTTTTTCTATATCGGTAAGTGTTCATAAAATACGTCTGATTAAGATTAATAAAATATAATTTAAAATTTATCTTTGTCTGAGGAAATGAAAATATTTCCTTTCGCATTATAAGGAAATGATATTATAATGAAATGTATTTCTAAAATAACTATATTTATACATTTTACTCACTGAATGAAACACTATTGTTCGGGTAGCCGCTTCAGAATGATTTTGAAAGTACATTTTATTTCCTATCTTTCTTTTTATTGCTGTATTGTATCTCGACCTAAACTTATATGTTGTGTAATAATACACATTTTGCGTATTTCGTTGGAATAAATATTAAAGTTTGTGCAGTGATGATAACCTTGGATCATTCAGGATCAGCTGGTTTGTTTGTTTGTAATTAAGCACAAAGCTGCACAAAGGGCTGTCTCTGCTCTGCCCACCACGGGTATCGAAACCCGGTTTCTAGCGTTGTAAGGGCAGGATCAGTTTATGAGGCAAAATGCAGTATAAACACTTTCTATCATGTAAGTGAAGAGGAATTAATTGTTGGTAGTTTTGTAAACACGATAAAGCTTTCCTGAACCGAATGAGCAAGCAAAAAATAAAAACTTCGTTAAAACCGTCGAAAAAGAAACAATACTTTTTCGTAAAATAGTAAATATAAAAACAGAAACAAAACTATTCAACCAACGAAAGACTGATCTTAGAATGCACTTAAATTTGTATTGTGTTTTTATTATTGAAACAAGTAGATTTTATTTGCGCAGCCAGTCTTTCAGCAAATACTGTACATCGATGCATTAACCATAAGTCTTACTCAATTCCTATAAACGATGGTGGTAAAAATTATACAGCTGGGGTGATATTTCGTGACTTAAAAATAAGCTTTCTTTGGAATATAAATCTGCCCAGTAAACAATCACTGGAGTAAAGGATGAACCACGCCTTGGTTCTGGAAAGCAAACAATCTGTTGTTTACTGATTATCCATTGCAATTATCAAAGATTTGGAGAAAAACGGTCTCAGAGAGTCTCAAATATCTGAATTAGTTTTGTAATTCCTGCAGATGTGTATAATTAAATAGGCTATGTTTTCAGTATTTCCTCTCTATGCAAAAGTTTAATGATGAACTGCCATTACACGTGGATTAAAATTCATGTTCTGGGCTACGTCGCTGACAGTACGTGATGAATGACGAGACAACTTCTGTAGTAAAGAAGATATTACCCTGGTTCGTGATTTATCTTGTTCTAGCGTGATCTAGGGTAAAAGAGCCAGGTTCCGGTTCGGTACATGGTCACGGGAAAAGCCTATCTTACACGATTGCATGAATGACGTAAAGTATAAAAGAAAACAGAGAGGCAATAATTCTAGTTACAAATTTCAGAGATTTTAAGAAAACTATCAAATGATAAAAGTAAATAGTCACCTCGTCATCACCACCATTTTGTATCATCGATCAAAATTTACAAGGAAAAATCACAGGACTTCGTTTGTCGGTACAATCCAGTATTCATCCTATTATGGATCATAATATTCACCCATAAAGAAAGTTGCAGAAAAAAAATTACTACGTCATTGATACAGATTGAAAGTATTTCGTATTACCGCCAGAAACTTATGTGAGAAAAAGTTTAAATATAATAACCTACATGTTTTTACAATCCCACCTGGCTCATTGGGTTTGCATTAGTATACTCTACTGGACCCCTCCAATCGTTCCACTATAAGCTTGACTGCTTATAATGCTAAAATACCTGGTTTGATCATCCCTATTATACTGCTTTTTAGTCTACGAGAAAAGTTTGAATAGTTCCTTTTATCACCGACAGAGGATGTTATTATTGTAATTACACTTTTTGAGCACAGGACAGAACCAAAATAATATTACCATGTGCTAACGTCTAAAGTCAAATTATAAAAATAAATCATTCAAAATACGGCCCATCCAGCAAAGAAGTAAAAATAAACTTGAAAAATGTTAATGCATAACTTGTATATATATTAGAACTGAACTAGATGGTTTAACTACCAATTCGCCATGAATGCCACAATTAAAAAGTACAGTCAGCTAAGTAGGTTATAGAACAAGAAATGTAATAGAAGCTGATAACTGTTAAGAAACGACATATGGTGTGGATGCCGATACACTACTAGTGCTGTGTCAATGAAAAGCAGGTCTATAAATCATAAGAAATATTATCCACGTATATAAATCAGGGGCTAATAAAGCATGTTATATCAATACCAAAAATATGTTAGTTTACATATAATAAAGCATGTTATATCAATATCAAAAATATGTTAGTTTACATACAATAAAGCATGTTATATCAATACCAAAAAATATGTTAGTTTACATATAATAAAGCATGTTATATCAATACCAAAAATATGTTGGTTTACATATAATAAAGCATGTTATATCAATATTATGTTAGTTTACATAAATAAAGCATGTTATATCAATAATGTTAGTTTACATACAATAAAGCATGTTATATCAATATCAAAAAATATGTTAGTTTACATATAATAAAGCATGTTGTATAAATATAAAAAATATGTTAGTTTACATATAATAAAGCATGTTGGATAAATATAAAAAATATGTTAGTTTACATATTT
>NW_013665658.1:671627-680424 GCF_000517525.1 Limulus polyphemus
CAATAAAGCATGTTATATCAATACCAAAAAATATGTTAGTTTACATACAATAAAGCATGTTATATCAATACCAAAAAATATGTTAGTTTACATATTTTATCATATTAATAAAATACTCCTTACATTTCACTTTTTTTTTTTTTTGTAAATAACAAAATACAAGTTCCGACAAAAGTAGAGAGATATAAATGCTCTCAGATCTCTTGGAAAGTTTATCAAAAGACTAAATTTTTGTGATGTTAGTTTGATTTAAAAGTATAGGTGGAACTAAACTTTATTTTCTCCTGCCTCTACCGATCGTCTTTATTGTCAATTATTATTTAACTATTTTTCAATTATAGTTAATTTTCTTATTTTAAACGAAACTGGTATTATGCCAAAGAGGTAATAATAAGTCTGATGAAGAAACATGATGGGCGAATGGATCATAGCCTCAAAATAAGCTTGCTAATAGAAAGTCCATGCAAACAAATCCTAATAATAATAATAATATTTTCTTTAATAAAAACCCTTTTCTTTCATTACTTATTAAATATTTTTTTAGCTTTGTAGACTTTCATCCACGTCTTATATAGATTTACAGACCAAATATTCAACATTCTGTAAAATGTTTAATTTTCCATACTTAATCTGTTCGTTCGAAATTCTACATTTCAAGAAGCCTTACAATACGAATCTGTGTTTCTTTTCTGAGGAGGACCCAGTTTTTAAGAGTACTTAACCTGTATTTGATTGTTGTTTGTGTGGTTTAAAAGAAAAACCAAAAGATAAGCAATATCGTTTAACAGATGCCACGTAAGCTTGATTCTACCGTTTAACAGGATGCCACGTAACTTGATTCTACCGTTTAACAGATGCCACGTAAACTTGATTCTACCGTTTAACAGATGCCACGTAACTTGATTCTACCGTTTAACAGATGCCACGTAAGCTTGATTCTACTGATAGACTGGAGGTGAAGTTTTCTATGTTCACATAAGATTTCTCAGAAGTGACTATTGCATGTTTGTTCATTGGCTTCGAATTAAGCTACTCGAGCGCAATTTGCGCTACCCGCCCTTAATTTAGAAATCATAGACTAGAGGGAAGGCAGCTAGCCAACATCACCCACCGTCAACTCCTGGGCCACCTAATATACAGTCGCCGAATATTTTCGTCAGAGCACAGAGTCAGTCTGAGAGAACAAGAAGGATTAAGTGAATGTATCAGATGCACAAGTGTTTATGGAGTTGGACTTGCAAACTGCGAGTCGTGGGATCAAAACATGTCGCCGAAAAATGATAGTCCTTGCCTCTTTGTGGAGTAATAATATGATCGTTAAGGTCATTGTTCGTTTTTAAAGAGTTTTATCGTTTTATAAATTTTACCATTTATGTTTATAATGTTGTATTATTACATTATAGTATAAGTGTAAGGTCTGAATTGTCAGTAACCAATAGTTAAGAATTCATTCAGATGCTTGAGTTTCCAATAGCTATTGGTCTAACAAAACTGGGGTAACTGTATTACAAGTTTATTTGTTTGTAACACAAAGCTATACAATGGGCTATAACGGGTATCGAAATCCGGTTTTTAGAGTTATAAGTGTTTAGACGTAACGCTGAACCACTGGCAGTAGAGTAATAAGTGGATGTCGGTTACGTTTGGAAGCTTATTGAGATAAGCAGTGTTCTTTTTTCAAAGGAAAACAAACCCATTTTTCCACAAATCTAATTTCCTCTGACGTCATTTGGGAAGAAATAGAGTTACGCTTTTTTTTTATTCTGCTTTTTGAAATACCATTTACTACGGGATTACTTGATAAAAATACAGAAAATAAAAAAAATGCATGTGTGGTTTAACAATTGCGGGTACTGTTCACTTTACCAGAATGATATCAAATATTAACTTATTTTCTAAATAATTTGTATACTATCACCTGCCCGTGAATTAAACCGATTCTGATGAGTGTAGATTACATCTTTCCTGTTCATAGAATAACAAACTAGAGACAATCAATATCCTTACATTTTTCCTCCGGACGATGATTGATAGTACCGGATCCCAGCTTTGTTGCCGAGGTTATGATGGTTCAAGAATTTTTCTGTGACGTTTTCTTATGTAGACTTTCGAAAGAAGGATTAGGATGTTGACGGAAAATGACATTTCTTTACTGTTCGTTTACTGCTTATATAGTCCACCATGAAAGTATTGAATATTGCCTTTCATCCCTAGCAAAGACTGTTATGCATGTAATTACACTTTCATGAACAGAGTACAGAACCAAAATAACATTACCATATCCTGACGTCTAAAGTCAAATTTCAAAACTAAATCATCCAAAATATGGCAAGTTTTAATCAACGTTTGAACATGAGATGTTCCTGGAAACGATATAGAGATAGATATATGTGACAAAACTAAATATCGTAAAATAATTCACAAAACCAATAAAAACTGCTCTACATGGCAACTCATTGAAGTAATTAATATTCATAAATAAATATTATATATATATATGACAAACAGGTAAAATTAGTTAAAATAATTTTTACATTTATTTTACGATTTTTGCGTAAATCTACTACAGGGCTATCTGCGCATATTCTTCCCTAATTGTGAACTGACAGACTAGAGGGAACACAACAACTCATATTTACCTTTGCCAACTTTTATACTATCTTTTCTGACCAAATAATGGCTTACACGGTCCCAAAGTTCAGAGTGCATTGTTGCGGCAACGAGCCTCCTGCCGCACAAGCTGGGTCTCTTATACACACGTGGACTAAACAGCTGAGTCAGAGACCCTTAAGGTTCAGATATAGCTGTCCATAATTTGAGCTACTCAGCAGCAACCGCTGCTACAAGTGCTTTGTTGGACTCTAGGGACCAACTAACGGGATAGTTTCTCACATTTATAACTCATCCACAGCTGAGAAAGCGGAACTTGTACATCAGAATCACCTATCGAACCACAGTCCTGACAGGCTAATCCTTAGGTCACGCCCAGCCCTTCATTGAACTAACTAATACGCACCCATAAATAATGTAAAAACTTATCCTTATGACAGCGACTAATTGTCATTAAAGTTATTCTTATGCATCCATAACTTTCACTCCTATCGAATATTGGGACGAATTACTCTCTTGTCCTGATAATAACCTGCACTCGGCGAGACATACGTGTCACTCACTAGCTTCTTTAACTGTAGGCCTTTAGTAAAGAAGTATGGTCTGCAATATACTTAAAGATTCTGGAAGATTAGCGAATACAATATATATATGCTAAATAGATTAAATTAAATCAAGATACCCTTTGGGCTCATTAAAGTTGTTGTGGATTCCCAACCTCTTTTGTTGTTGTTGTTGTTTATAGTTAAGCACAATGGACTATCTGTGCTCTTCTCACCACGGGTATTGAAACCCGGTTTCTAGCAGTGTAAGTCTGCGGACATACCGCTATGTCACTGGCGGGGGGGGGACCTCTTTAACTAATCATATGGGGCTGTGATCCCATATACTAATCAAGCCTTCCTTAAATTCACCTTACGTTTCTGTCTATACTACCACTCGGAATGTTATTTTGCTACAACTGAAGTATTTGGCTTTCCAAATCGTTAACAGTAACGTATCTTGTTCCAAAACTTAAACATAAAAAAACTCGGATGTACTAATGTCATAAATTCCTCTAATAATTTTAAATACTTCAATTCAATCAGTTCTGTCCCCTCTGTTTTCAAGATAAGAGACGTCAACCTGTCCCCATATCATAACTCCATCCCCGGAATGATCCTATCAATTTTCTTCTGAATCCTCTTCAACAACTTAATGTCAAATCCTAAAATAAGAGGGCAAAAAATACACACAATACTCAAAATAAGGCCTAAATAATGTGTTACACAATGAAGTATTGGTTTTTTTAGGCTTAGTAAACATATATATATATATATATGTGAGTGTGTGTGTGTAAGCCAAAATATTATTGCCTTTGCCACTCCTGTCACAAAGGTTTAAGAGTTGTATCAAACCATACCCATGATCCTTTTCTTCATTAACACTATTGATATAGTTAGTATTTAATTATATGTGTAATTTACATTATGATAACCCACATACAGAATCTTATACATACTATAATTAGATACCATCTATCATGGGTTTATTCAATCAATTTAAGCCCTTCGTTACAGCCAGCTAGACTTACGATTTTTGAATCACCAGTACAATTAATCAGTTTCAGAATATATCGCTGTCAGTTGTGGTGATTATCCCAGCACATATACCATTTGTATCATTATGCCTCTTACATTGTGTTTCATTCATAACAAATTTTGTTTGATTTCTTCCATCCAGCAAAATCTCTAGTTCCTTTAATTAACGTATCTCCTTCTACAACTGAGGTAATTTTTTTCACCTTAACAAATAGACTTCTTCACCCTTGGCCGGATAAGAACCAACATATTCAAAAAATGTATTCCGTTAGTGAGGTTATTGGTTCCTTTATGATGCTATCTTGGCTGTCTGACTCAATGTTCGACTTAAACAGATGATTCTGTAAAACATTTTCTATTAGATTCTGTAAACCTTTACCCACCACCGAAGAACATCAAACTGCAACATTATCCTTCCAATTTTCAGACTGTTCATTGACTTACAAAGATTAACATTTCTTTTAAAACTCTGGAGTAAATATTGTCAGATCGATAAGTCCTGACTATTTTTAAACTTTACAAATAAGTACCAGATTCATGTTCATATTACACACTCTCAAAACATTTCCTCAAAATATTATCAAGGTAAGGAACCTAGTCAACATCGTCTCTGATAAAAACAGATGAGAAAAAATTACTTTAAACGTTCAGCGATCTATATAAAACTCTATGTTTCAAAGGTCCAATTCCTTTTCTCATATTCTGTTGACGTGGAATATATCTAAAGAAATTTACAAACTGAACTAACCTCATTGACTTTTATCCTCAGTTTCTAAAGGAGTAATCTCTCTTTTATAAGGAGGCATTGTTCATCCTTGGCCTTTTCTATGATTTTAGAATAATTTGAAAGGCAGACTACTCCCTACTAACCTAGGGCATGTTCCAATACACTCGATTTATTCTGTATTTACATGTTCTTTTTTTCGCGTCAGCAGCTTTCTTATAGTGGAACTGACGTTATCTTGCCTACAGCAAGAACAAGCAAACCGATAAACTACGATTGACCTTTTCAGTGGTGAAATACGATATTTATATCTTAAGAAATAGCATAGACGACAATTTGATTTAAACATACATTTCAGTTGTACGTGCGGATACATTCTACGAAGTATGTAGTTGTTGTTTTTAACATACAAAGAATAATTTAATTCCCGATATACACCAACGTTATATACACTGGACAATTAGGAAATTCATACATCGGTAGTTTACTAGAATTTGTTTGTTCATATAATCACAAATTATTCGATCAATCACCTAAATAGGAAAGTAATTTTTTAATGGTCTGTTTGTTTGTTAAGCACAAAGCTACATAATGGGCTATCTGTGCTGTAACCACCTCGGGTGTCGAAACCCAGTTTTTAGCATTAGAAACATTCAGACTTGCAGTTGAGCCACTGGGGGCGATTTTTGAATAAAAAATTGCTGATGTTGCAAAGTTACTTATACAAAAACTCACAATTACCTGAAATTATATTTGCACGATGAAATAAAATCATTAACAGGTTTTATTTAAAGAAAGATGGTTAATAACTTGTAAAATTTTAAAAATTTGATTGTTTAAAAAATGAGTGTAAAAACTGCGCAAAATATGGAAAACAATCTTCAAGTTTTAACTGATTAGGCATAGTGAATTTAACTGATTAGGCATACTGAATTTAACTGACTAGGCATACTGAATTTAACTGACTAGGCATACTGAATTTAACTGATTAGGCATACTGAATTTAACTGAAGAAAGTTTAGTTGGTTGTTGTTAAGCGCAAAGCTAAACAATGAGTTATCTGTGCTCTGCCCACCACTAGTAAAGAAACTTAATTTTTAGCATCTTAAGCCACTAGCGGATTGTATGCTTGTTTTTAGAGCAAAGCCACACTGGGCTAACTGCTGTTTCCACCGCGAGCCCCGTATTTTAGCGTTGTAAGTCCGTAGACTCACCTCTGTCCCACCGGGGTACGCCACTGTTGGGCTTAAATGAATAACTATAAACCTAACTAGAAAGATTAAAAATTACAACATCTGTATGTTCAATAAATGAGTATAATTAGATAATTAGTTAATTTATCATTTTTTACATACATTGTACATGAATCTGGTTCTTTTGTATTTTATAGAAATTTTAAAATGTCTAAAATTTACAATATCTAAAAGTAATAACAATGTATTATCAAAACTTTAAATTATCTTAAGTCTTTAACTTAAAATTGAGCTTATTCATTTCGGTAAGATCAACTTGTACATTGTTGTTTATTTCCAAGAAAACAACCGTCAAACCTTTCTATATAAGCCCTTTTTTATATCCTGATTTCTTTTTTAATTAGTATCACAGGCTAGCCATATGGCAGAGCTTTGAACTTTGGAGCTAGCTAGCCGGTTTTAAATCCGTGAGATACCACAAAGTGCATCCTGAATTTTAAACTGTGGGTGCATTATAAGATGAACAGTCAATCCCTTAACGTAGATGGTAGGATGCTGTTCACTAGCTGCTTAGTAGTTTAAAATTAAGGACCAGTGGCAAAAATCCTTAGTAGATTTGCCATAAATACAAGATATAAAATCTTGTACTAATTTAATAACTATTCTGTAATTCTCTAAATTGGGTACAACAAATATATAGTTTTTTTTCCAATTTTATTTCTTGCACTGGCTAAAGCTGATTGAAAATCTTGCACTGGGTAAAGCTGATTGAAAAGCTCATTGTCTTTCTCTTCCTCTTAATTTGGGAGAGTACCAATGAAATAAATGTTTATATTATCATTTTGAAAAACACACACACACAAAACAGCATCTTGGAGTGAACATCAATAACATTGGGGCTTATGAAGCTACCCAAATAGACCCCCACATGTTTCAGACATAAAACACAAATCAACAAATATTTACGCATCTACAGTCAAGTAGAATTTTAACTCCATAAACTTCACTGAATCTGCATACTGTCAGATCAAGCTTCACCTTTGAAGTTCCTGCCTAATCTCTCTGATATACACCTGATAAGAGTACTTTGTATTGATTTATGCCAAAACAATGAGGTAACTATGATTAGTCTTATCTTACCAGATGATGTGTGAATTGACAACCTCACATGTGAGCTTTATGGTCTCAGAGTTCCGATGGATCATACAGAAGATAAATACGTCTTGCATAAAAAAACAGGTGGACAATAATATTCTTTTTTGGACAAAACAAAATAAATAAATTAATTTTGTGATAAATTTAAAAAATATAGTTTAATTAAATCAATAATAAAATACAAAAGATAATATGAAATATATTTAAATTAAATTCCATATACATCTATTTACGATGGTTATCTTTATCTTTATCTTTACAACAAGAATAGCTTTAAATGCACCCAGATCTTTAATGCATGAAGACTTGATATTTTGATGCTATTTAGGCTAGAAATCCTAGGTTGCTTCATGGGTAACTCTCTACCCACTTAGTAACTGGGCATACCCTTGTCAGTGCTTCCGACTTTGTGGGTCATATATGGGCGTGTCTATCCGTGCATTACCAATAATTATTTTGTGCAGCTTCCTACCTGTCACTTGTCCTGGCAGGTTTTTCGTAACGGTTAAAGGAGCTGGTAATTTGAAGATTGGAAGTAGTATTTGAGAAGTTTCTTCTTAGTAAATCAGATGTAAGCCTGTAACTGATTTTTAAGTTCACACTTTTAGAAAAATGGAAAAGTCTGCTTTGTTCACCTTTGACTATGGTTGATTCGGATTCCACGTTACACTTTGGGTTAACCTAATACCTTTATCACTATGCCAGTAACGTGAAAGCACGGTCACTGATTATATAGACTTTATTTTAAAGAAACTTTCTTTCTGTCCACATGCTATTACCAGTCACACAAAGACTCTTTTGAGGCATGTCATTTTTTCCAGGTATTGTTCAGACCAGTTAACATAATATCCCCTAAAGGCTGAATGCCAAAGCAGAACACCTATTTTGTGAGAGGTGAAGTATAATTCCTATGTCATATCCTAAAAGGGTGACGATATCAGACCCTTAAGCTTCTTTTGACCCCTGCAATTGCGGTTCAAGGTAAGTGGTGAACTTTACTTCTACATATTACAGATGCAGGCAAACACACTGCTTGAAAGTGCCAAATAAACAAGTTTTTGGATACTGATAACTTTGCTAGATAGGTAACCTTAATTGGATATCGATAACCTTACCAGATAGGTAACCTTTATTGGATATCGATAACCTTACCAGATAGGTAACCTTTATTGGATATCGATAACCTTACCAGATAGGTAACCTTTATTGGATATCGATAACCTTACCAGATAGGTAACCTTTATTGGATATCGATAACCTTACCAGATATCTAACCTTTATTGGATATCGATAACCTTACCAGATATCTAACCTTTATTGGATATCGATAACTTTGCTAGATAGGTAACCTTTATTGGATATCGATAACTTTGCTAGATAGGTAACCTTTATTGGATATCGATAACTTTGCTAGATAGGTAACCTTTATTGGATATCGATAACCTTACCAGATAGGTAACCTTTATTGGATATCGATAACCTTACCAGATAGGTAACCTTTATTGGATATCGATAACCTTGCTAAATAGGTAACC
>NW_013665658.1:680984-682782 GCF_000517525.1 Limulus polyphemus
ATAACCTTGCTAGATATGTAACCATCTATTGGATATCGATAAACGTGCTAGATAGTTAATATCTTTTCGATATCGATAACCTTGCTAGATATGTAACCATCTATTGGATATCGATAAACGTGCTAGATAGTTAATATCTTTTCGATATCGATAACCTTGCTAGATATGTAACCATCTATTGGATATCGATAAACGTGCTAGATAGTTAATATCTTTTCGATATCGATAACCTTGCTAGATATGTAACCATCTATTGGATATCGATAACCTTGCTAGATAGGTAACCTTTATTGGATATCGATAACCTTGCTAGATAGTTAATATCTTTTGGATATCGACTACATTGTTTGATAAGTAAACTCTATTGGATATCGATAACCTTGCTAGATATGTAACCATCTATTGGATATCGATAACCTTGCTAGATAGATATAGATAAACTCTATTATGCATATTGGAAGTTCCGAAATACCCTCGTTCTTACCCTTACCTTATTTACTAAACGATATTATAACTACATCTTTTAATTATAGGACTAAAACAATCACGATTGGGAAAGTGAAGTATAATAATGAAGATGAAGACGGTTGACAAAACATAAAACATTTTATTTACAAGGTACGAACTTTATAAGTAAAATGTTTTGTATTTTGTCAACCGTCTTCATCTTCATTACTAATTGTAGTGACACTTATGCACTAATAATATGTTATAAACTTATGAAACTTACTAATTACACTGGCCAACGAGTCATTTTCATTAGATATAATTACAGATAGCTCTTGGGACGCTGATTTCAAACCTGTTTTTGGTTTTCCTCTAGCACGTCAAGTTTTCGTGATGAGACCGATCAAATTTGAAAGGTTATTGTTATAATTATAATTTAATTTTTGTACATTTGTTTTTTCATAAGTGTGTACTGTATAAATTTAACCAAGTGTATGTTGTGTATAACGTTTATGGAAATTATACTGAAAAATGAATAAAGCTGTAACGTTAACTAGCCTAATGTGTGATTATTATCTAAATTGTGCTGAAATTAATACCAGTCGTATTTCGATCACTAGAATAAAACGGAAAATATGTTTGGAATCAGCGTGTAAAACTGGTCTAGACAAGAGTTCTTACATCTTTGATGAGAGAAAAAAGTTCGATTTTGTCGACCAGTGTTATCATTTCAGTTATTTGCATGCATTGATAAAGCAGTTGATATGTATGAAAATACGTAATTATACATTAAATATTGAATCTTTAGGCTTTGAAATGATATAATTTAAAATTGAGCACTTGTTTGTCTTTTATTTATCATTAATGTGTATTCATTAATACAGTTTGGCTTAAATATTAACTTTTGTTTAAATTAGACCTCCATAGTTTGTTCTTACTGAGATAAAAGGTTTGGTGGTGTATGATAGCTTTATGTAACATTATATATCAAAATACGGATACATCTTCAATATTACACCTTTTATATCTATGCTCGTATTCGAATAACATAAAGATTTCATATGTCAGATACGTTTTGGTTATTTGTCTCATTCTGGTGATCTACACTTGATATCTATCTACACTGGACATCTATCTACATTTCATATTTATCCACACTTTGATATCTATCTACACTTTATATCTATCTACATCGGCTGTTTATCTACACTTGATACTTATCTACACTGGACATTTATCTATAGTGGACATCTATCTACACTGGACATCTATCTACATCGGCTGTTTATCTACACTGGACATCTATCTACACTGGACGTCTATCTACACTGGACGTCTATCTACACTGGAC
>NW_013665658.1:683010-684964 GCF_000517525.1 Limulus polyphemus
GATGCTGTTTGACCAAGTATCATTGTACAGATGCTGTTTGACCAAGTATCTATCTACACTGGCTATTTATCTACACTAAATCTTAGCATTACTCAGATAACGAGTAAGGTCATCTACATTTAGCACTGTTCATGAAACGTGGGGTTAAACCATCTTTAACACTATTCTGAGAACGAGGTGACGATCTACCCCAACACCGTTTATGAAACGTGGGGTTAAACCATCTTTAACACTATTCTGAGAACGAGGTGACGATCTAACCCAACACCGTTTATGAAACGTGGGGTTAAACCACCTTTAACACTATTCAGAAAACGAGGTGACGATCCACCCCAACACCGTTCATGAAACGTGGGGTTAAACCACCTTTAACACTATTCTGAGAACGAGGTGACGATCCACCCCAACATTGTACATGAAACGTAGGGTTAAACCACCTTTAATACTATTCAGATAACAAAAATGGTGATTAACACTTAACACCATTTAGAAAAAATGGTGGTGATACATACTTAACACTATTTAAGAAACAAGAGAGCAATCCACCATTAATACCGTTCAGAAAACATACTGATTTTATACACAATAAGTTACTACGATAACTGTATCGCATCCAAGAAAGGAATGGTATATAGAGTTAAGGCAGAAATAGTTTAATCTCTAACTGAAACTCTTTTATTTTATGATGTATGTAATTTATTGTTCATTTAATTCTACAGGCAGTTGCGTAAAAACTTAGATGGGTTTGTTCGAATGTAATTGACGAGCGATTTAAATAGTTTTTGAATGTTCAAAAGAGAAATTATATCTTTACACAACAGGTTTTTCCTTGGCCAAGATCCAATGTTTTCTTTAAAAAAATGTCATGAGCATGGTAGATGACAAAGAGTTTGTGTGCTCTCCATAACGAGATTCCTTATCTCCCAGAGTGACATTCGCTCTCGAGGGTTTCACCGTTTCTTTCAAGATAATCCAATTAGTGATGTCTTAAGAAGTTCTAAAATAACTTGATTGACGACATCGAGGATTACGTGGTTAATAAGCAGACTAACAAAGAAAAATATAATACACAGAAATTGTAAATGTTGTTACTGAAATAATACCTTAAGATAGGGCTTGGCGTAGCCTAGTGATTAGCGTGCTGGGATGTTAATCCGAGGGTATCTGATCTGTTTCTCGTTTTCTCAAAATCGCGCTTTGCGCTTTTCACTAGCTGCCTTTTCTCTAGTCTATCAGTTTAAGATTAGGGACGACTATCTCTTGTGTAGATTTGCGCGAGGATAATTGACAGATCTGAACGATCAATTATATTTATATTAAAATTTTTGATTTGTTAATTTTTTTTAAATTATTATTAACTAGTTTCTCATTTTGTTGAAAAAATAAAATCAGGGAACATTTCTTGAACATTTATAAACTTAAAATACACCTTTTTGAGAAAATAATTGGTTGTTTGATCTTTAAATTCACTAACAACTTCTCATAATACTTTACGTTTTTCTTATTCCATTTTCTAGGGAATTATAACGAAACGTTTTTATTTGAATTCAAGCTGTCTTGAGTTATGAATATCATTACTGGAAATGTCAATAATACTTATGATCACTATTTTTCTCTTTTGATATGGATTGATGTACAATAATACTTGTAGAAACAGCATCTGTACAATAACGTCCAGTGTAGATAGATGTCCAGTGTAGATAGATGTCCACTATAGATAAATGTCCAGTGTAGATAGATGTCCAGTGTAGATAGATGTCCAGTGTAGATAGATATCCAGTGTAGATAGATATCCAGTGTAGATAGATATCCAGTGTAGATAGATGTCCAGTGCAGATAGATGTCCAGTGTAGATAGATGTCCAGTGTAGATAGATGTCCAGTGTAGATAGATGTCCACTATAGATAAATGTCCAGTGTAGATAAGTATCAAGTGTAGATAAACAGCCGATGTA
>NW_013665658.1:685240-695512 GCF_000517525.1 Limulus polyphemus
GTCAAACAGCATCTGTACAATAACACTTGGTCAAACAGCATCTGTACAATGATACTTGGTCAAACAGCATCTGTACAATGATACTTGGTCAAACAGCATCTGTACAATGATACTTGGTCAAACAGCATCTGTACAGTGATACTTGGTCAAACAGCATCTGTACAGTGATACTTGTACAAACAGCATCTGTACAATGATACTTGTACAAACAGGATCTGTTCAATGATACTTGTACAAACAGGATCTGTTCAATGTTACTTGTACAAACAGGATCTGTTCAATGATACTTGTACAAACAGGATCTGTTCAATGATACTTGTACAAACAGGATCTGTTCAATGATACTTGTAGAAACAGGATCTGTTCAATGATACTTGTACAAACAGGATCTGTTCAATGATACTTGTACAAACAGGATTTGTACAATGATACTTGGTCAAACAGGATCTGTACAATGATACTTGGTCAAACACCATCTGTACAATGATACTTGGTCAAACAGGATCTGTACAATGATACTTGGTCAAACACCATCTGTACAATGATACTTGGTCAAACAGGATCTGTACAATAATACTTGGTCAAACAGGATCTGTACAATAATACTTGCACAAACAGGATCTGTACAATAATACTTGCACAAACAGGATCTGTACAATAATACTTGCACAAACAGGATCTGTACAATAATACTTGCACAAACAGGATCTGTACAATAATACTTGCACAAACAGGATCTGTAGGTGGGTCGCAAAAGAAAAATGGAGCGAAAATTACATTGCTGAGGCAATAAAGCTCACGTTTCCTAAATTCCATGTAAAGAATCTTAAACAACAATATAATTATGTATGTGTTATTAATTCATTTTACTCTCATTATATTGTATTAATACTTTACTTAATGGTGTATTAGGTAGAACATTTACAAATACAATAGGGAAGGGAGATTGTACCATCAAACACACATTATAAGGTAATGCACGTTGTCAAACACGTAACTAAGTATAGTATGCTTGCAAACACACGTAACTAAGTAGCATAGGCTGTCAAACATATGTAACTAACCAATGTGCATTATCAAAAACACATAAATAAGGAACGAAAACTATCAAACTCGCACATTAAACCACACTATCAAGTACATAAGAATTATTACACAACATATATTGAGCGCTAACTTGGTAATAAACCTGTAATAAAGAACTTCAGGTACATACATTGGTTATGAACAGATTAATACGAACTTGTAATAAAATATTCAGGTACATACATTGGTTATAAACAGATTAATACGAACCTTTAATAAAATATTCAGGTACATACATTGGTTATAAACAGATTAATACGAACTTGTAATAAAATATTCAGGTACATACATTGGTTATAAACAGATTAATACGAAACTTTAATAAAATATTCAGGTACACACATTGGTTATAAACAGATTAACACTGACCTGTAATAGAACCTTCAGATGGTTATAAACAGATTAATACCGACCTGCAAACAGTCTTCTGATACAGAAGTTGGCTATAAACAAATTAACACGAACCTGCAACAAATAAAAGTTTGATTTTTATTTGAGAACGTGAAAGATAGTACACATAGCAATGCCTTGTGACGCTGCTGTTCTGAGTTAGATGCGCCAAGGAAATAAAGAGAAAGAAAAGTTCTGGAAACAAGTTACTTTTAAAACCAAAGGCCGTCTGATTTTTTCCTTATTGAATTCCACGCTAGAAGGGAAAGTATATTTTTGATATTTTCGTATCAGTCCTGTTTTTCTTCTTCTCTTTATTTCAAACTCAGCCTCATTGCTGCTTAACTCTAAAAGGCAAAAGCATTCTCGAGAAAAGTGGATTTGAGTTCTTAATATTATACTTTACAAAATATTGATTCAAGTTTGGACATTATTTGAAAATAGTTCTTTTTGTGGATTAAACTTGGTTTAAGACTTATTAATCTTTAACATTTAATATTCTAAGTATTTCTCTATTACTTGAAAATTGTTTATTTTCACTAATATATAAAGTATATTAACCCATCTCTATCTTCCTTCTGTTTTAGAGACGTTTGTTTTATAGAAATTTATGTTTTACTTATTATTTTATATATATTTTGATTTTAGTTATTTTGTTTATTTCCTCGTAGTTTCTTTACAGCTTTAAAAACATTGTATTCCTGTTATTTTCCAAGTCTCACATTACTATGTAATCCTGTTGATCTAAATGCTTCTTCTTTAAAGAGTTGGCCTGTTAAAAGAATCATTTACTCCTGTTATTTCTGTAAGCCTTGTTTCTAGTCACGTTTTGGTGCATTATCCTGATAACCTTGTTTCATTTGTTTACTGTGATAGTTATTGGATCTAGTTTAAATTAGTCTGCATGCCTTGCTTCTCTCAGTTAATCTTTCCAGAATCACAGCTGATTTGGTCTGTATTTTTATTTTGTTTACATTGTTAAGGTTTACAGTTTTATGTAGTGCAGTCTCTGTTAAATGTGATACCTTTTATCAACGCCAGAGTATACCACGAAGTAAGATAGTTTGTTTGATTTTATCATATAGTCAAATTGTAACAGTACCTGATGTATTATTAATACAAACTACTGGGTGAAAGTAAAGAAGAGTGTACAATAATGTCAACCACACAATACCAATTGTTGACGAAGCCTTTTGCCCAATGCCAGGGCTCATCAGGACAACTTGGATATCACATACACAGTAGTTATTGAAACGATACATGTGTTATAAAACTGCATGGCGAACAATTGTAACGGTGTGAGCTGGATTAGGTTGGAGAAGTGTAGTTATTATTATTAATTGTATTAATTACAAACACACCATAATTAGGGTATGGCTTTTTAACACAATATAATGCTTTAATCTTAACACACTATATCATTAATTATTGTTGTTGTTTTTGCTGATTATCATAAAATATTGCGAAACAGCAAGCTAGTTTTCTTCACATCAGTCTGTTTTTAACTTGATATACTTTAACAGTTCTTCATATAGATACACATAAAGCTACTTGTTTGCCTGATTTTAACCGATACATTTTTAATAAATTAAATTAAGATTTTTCTTCTTGATATTATCTTGTTACAACTTAACGACCGATGAATTAATTGTTGTTTTTTTGTCATGTCTCATATTACCAAATCTTTTGAGTTTATAGCATGTAGTATTGTACATTTCATTTTTAATTTTTTTAGCATGTAATATTAAAAACAAAAGATATGCATTTCTTCACTATCATTATTAAATAATCTGATAAAAGTTCCTTTTGAGCGCATAATAATAAAAGTGCACCAATAATAAAAATAGATTACTCCATTTGGTGTTTTTCATTTAGGAGCTAAAGCTAACCTAATCATTTAATTTTACTATAGTAATTTTTACCTCTTTTTATATAAATATCATATGTTGCTATTTTGAAAAAGCATATGACTTGACAAGAACTAGTAACTGTCATTTGTCAGAAGGTTGTTAGCAGAGTAATCATAGGCTCACGTGCCTGAATGGGGGGTTGTATTTCCAGAAGGAAAGAAGATGACTCACAACCAAGAAACTGCCTTGTTACTATTCTGGACTGAAAGACTCATCATGATAATTATCAGAGCGCATGCTCCAGCGAAGCGAAACTCTTTGGTGTTCTTGAAGATTGTGTCAACATTGAATATCGTGTGTCTTGTGCTAACGAATCTGAAGTCATTGTTAGCAGCGACGACTCTAAGAAGAGAAGTTTCAACATAAAAAAAGTATATTAATAACTCATTCTAAAAGGAATATATATATATCTCAAAGTGGACAGAAACTACGTGAATAATTAGTGAAAAAGTTTTGTTGATGGAACATCTTAAGACTAAAATATGAATGTACTGAAGAAAACGTCATGATGTTTATTTATTGAGCGCATCAAAGAATACTTTCCTTTTAAGGTTTTTCTTGAGTGATTAGATAACTACGTTAGTTAGTTGAGTACATTCACTAGCTTCCTCAGTTGATAAAAAAACACCCTTTTCTTATATGCTTTTTCTTGAGTAAAGTGATTTACTAACTACATCAATCGGCAAAGAGCCATACTTACCTTATAGGGCTCTTCTTGTAAAATCCATCACCCACTCACTGTGGATCAGCGTTAAGTCTGAGGGATTATAACACTAAAAATGTTGTTTCGATACCCACTTTGGGTAGCTAATTTTCTTATAGGGTTCTTCTTGTAAAATTCATCCCCCACTCACGGCGTATCAGCGTTAAGTCTGAGGGATTATAATGCTAAAAATCTTGGTTCGATACCCACTTTGGGTAGCTTTGCGCTTAACATAAAACAAATAAATAAATCATTTTGTAAAAAAATAACCATCTAAATTACTTTAGGATCCAAATACTTAAAAAGCAAGCTTAAATATATATTCGCACATGTAATTCTGCATTGATATACCCTCAAAACTGAAACTTGATGTGCTGCATTCTAAACATGTGTTTCTGTCAGTCTCTTATGCTGTTCATTATTATAACGTATGTAATTGGAAGGAAAGAATTTAGTATGATGACATGATTTCAGTTATGTTCGTATCATGACAGCTATACTCAAGTTTACAAAGAAAAGTCGTACAAAGTACTTTTCTTTCTGAATGATAACTCCGTTAAACGCGAGATGGTTCATTCTCTGGTTTTTATTCAATAATAAAACGAACATTCGTCGATAGTTTAAAGCCTCGACTAATTTGTTCTGGAAAGGAACAGCTATTACAGAGTTAGATCGTAAAGTGAATTAACTAGGACGGACACTAATAGTGCTGTTATTGTGATAGGTTTCGTGCAACAAAGTGAACGATGATTTGTCATTTTCTATGTTTCGTTACTGAAATACTATTTGTTGGAAACTTTAGAAAGTAGAGCAACAGAGCAGCCTAACAGATGTGGTCTTTAATGGAAGAAAAGTGGTCAGTGCATTAGCAACGATCTGGACAGTAATGATCAAAGTAAAACAATACTAAAACAAAGTATAATAAAAATTGTTCTTTCTTAAACCAGCTCACATACTTTCATTATATTGTTTAACCTATTCTTTCTAGTACAATACGAATGTCTCTAGTTAAGCGAAACGTATTACTGATCAAGGCATATAAGTGAATTAAGTGATCAACGTTATATGAAATTGAAGATCTGCAATAACATGAATTTTGAAAATATTTAAATGTCTGCAATAACACGAATTTAGAAAATATTTAAGTATCTAGAATAACACGAATTTAAAAAATATTTAAAGGTCTGCGATAACATGAATTTTGAAAATATTTAAAGGTCTGCAATAACATGAATTTTGAAAATATTTAAAGGTCTGCAATAATATGAATTTTGAAAATATTTAAAGGTCTGCAATAATATGAATTTTGAAAATATTTAAAGGTCTGCAATAACATGAATTTTGAAAATATTTAAAGATCTGCAATAACATGAATTTTGAAAATATTTAAAGATCTGCAATAACATGAATTTTGAAAATATTTAAAGATCCGCAATAACATGAATTTTGAAAATATTTAAAGATCTGCAATAACATGAATTTTGAAAATATTAATATAAACATAAAATAACAAACTCGTTTTATAAATAATAAAATCCATAAAATGTATTAAAAACTTTATATGTTAGAATATCCAGTTGAATGCTCAACAGTTGTACTAAAAACCTGTTTAGATGGTTGGGTGACGTTCGAGGACAACTGCGAATTCCTATGTCAGGCCATCACTAAAAAAATGATTTACGTCTTCACATAAGCTGGTACGCAGCTGTGAATATGGCCTCTTGTGCTAAAAGTACTCTCATAATATAAATAAATTAAAATACAGTACACGTTTAAGGAGGCTAAGATGGGAAAACAATCTTAGAAATACGATTTTACTACACCAGAAAACAATGATATAACTATATAAATATAATTAGTACACATTGTTAATGTCGCAAACAAATCAATTTCAAATCATTTCTACAAACGCTAAATGTAAACACACGCATGGAAATGAGTTTTTAATTAAAAACAAAAGACTTTTGAGAATTCACATCAAACATTGTGACTAATATTTAAAATACTGTTTTGTAAAGATGTAAAATACATGAGTAATATACAAAATTTTAAAGACTTTAGGATTTTTTTTTAAATTTAGACAATGAAAAATAATTAGTACTTTATGGAAAAAACCCATTTACATAATAACGGAGTTAAAGTTAATTATTCTTATCTAAAGCCTTATAATATAATTAGTAAAACAGAGATGGCTATAACACATATTCTTAACAAGTACATAGAATATATAGACAAATTAGGTGGTAGAATAAATTTTGATAAAATATGATATAAATATGCCCATTATAGAATAATTAATGATGTAAGACTGGACTGTATTTTTCCGATTAACATTTCTAATTCTCATTCTTTTACGGTAATTATAATCATCTAGTCTTTAGTGAGCAGAATATAATTATTTTTTAAACATAAAATATACTTAAAGTATTAAAACATATTATTCCTGGCTATAATAATGTACGATCCGACATAATTAGAAACTGTTCCAATGAATGCTATGTAAAATTAAAATTTTTTACGTTACTTTTTAAAACCTGGATATCTTCCCGATTGTTGGAAAGTGACTGTAATTACCATACTTCCAAAACCGATAAAGATAAAACTAACTAATTAAAATATGGACATTTAAATCTAATGAGGATTTTAGCAAAAAAAGTTTCAAATATTATTTATGATAGACTTATTAAACTCTTAGAAATTAATGTTATGTTAAATAATTAAGAACATGCACATAATTTGACCCAAATGGGTTTGATTCGAAATAATAAGTTACAGAAAATTACATCAAAACAAAAAAGAAAAACATGTAGTAATCTAACCTATAAAAAAAGTCAATGTGTATAACGTCACACCTTGTTTCTCTTGTTTTTCAAAATAACAGAAGTCGTAAAAGCCAGAATGCATTTATCCAGATAGAATAGTTTGATTACTGTCTGCTCACTACAATTTTAGTGAAGGGGGATTGTCGTGAAACCTTATAAGTGTAGTGAGTGTTGGGATCACCTAGCGTAGAGCCAATTGGATACAATATATCATGGAAGTAAAAATATCGATTCAGTTTTAAACGTAAATCGTTTCTGAATTAAGTTATTTTCTGTTATATCACCAACGTTTTTAATAAGAAAACAAACCTCTTTAATCAAAGGAGATTCTAAATTAAGAAATCAAGAAATATTTTTCGAGTTTTGTTGTCTATACATTTCATTTTATACTTTCAGTACATTGACTAACAACAATATTAGGTTATACTTTTGTTGCTAAGCAACATGACATAAAAACCATTGTGGGAACGTAGTGTTACCAAAACGCACTGGCTTTTCTACATATTAGAAATTGTTAATCTAACTGACTTTTACCAATAATTATTCTATGAATACGTCAGAATTTCATTTCATGAATGATTTTAATTTTGATTGGCTCACGAAGGAATTTACCGACGTTTGACTGCCTCGACTGCACTTTTCTGCATTTTTTATTGTTCAAGCTTGATTTCGCAAGATTTATTTATTTCAGTTAGCTATGAAATGTGAGGTTAGGGTATATTATGGGGTGTGGGTGGCAGTATAGGCTAGTATAATATAAGATGTATTTGTTAGATATATATTTTAAAATGTCTGATTATCGTGCACGAACATTAAAACATATAATATATAACCAATGCAAGTATATAATTTTTCTTAAGGTTAGTTAGTAAAACTATCTTAACTTATTTTTATAATTGGTTTTCTTTTTTATGTTATATTATAGACCGGTCGCTATAATCAAAAGTATGTTATTAAAACAGAAAAGTAATTTTATTTTGAAACATATAAAAAGGATAAATATAAACTAATTGATAACTATAATTTTTACATTTGCTGTACACCGTTACTAATATTTTATTTATGCTCTATTATTTTTCATCCCTTAGATTGGTTTATACATATGCAATATTGATGTTTTTAGTTTCCTAATTTATAGTTCACTTTTACCAGTTCTAATTTATTATTATTTGTTTTTGCAAAATGTTGATTTTTTTATGATTCAAAATCTATGAATATATGCCAAAATTATATATATATATTCTTATTATTCCTTGTAATTCAATTTTATTCTCTTTTCAAGTTGAACTTTTTATTTTATTATCACTTTGATGTGGTATTGGGTATTCAGGTACTTAGGTTTTAATATATGTTTATTTTAAATTGTTTACAGTATTCCAAGTATTTCGGTTTTAATATATGTATATTTTAAATCGTTTACATTATTCAGGTACATAGGTTTAGTATATGTTTATTTTAAATTGTTTACACTATTTAGGTATTTAGGTTTTAGTATATGTTTATTTTAAATTGTTTACACTATTCAGGTACTTATGTTTTAATATATGTTTTTAAGTTGTTTACAGTATTCGGGTAGTTTGATTTTAATACATGTTTACTTTAAATTATTTTCAGTTTTTACTTATTTCTATTCAATTCATTTAAAGTATAGCTCGAATCCTTGCAATACCACACCATCGTTTCTGCACCTTAAGCTGAGGGTGCATTATAAGAATGGGAATCAACCCATTATCATAGATGGTGGGTGGCTGGGTGCTGCTGATTGTCTGCAATCACTCTGATCATTAGTTCAAAATTAGGGACGGTGGCAGTTATTTTTAGCAGCTTTGTAATAAATATAAATACACCACAATACTTTTGTAGTCGAAATACCAATGAACCTGACTGATGTATTCTGTTTTTTGCTGGATCAGTATCATTCTTAACTTTCTTTCAGTTCTTTAATCTAGTTTATTATATAATTTGTACGTTATCCTATGTTTAAGCATTAAAAGTATTCTATATTACAGAATATTCAGGTATTACAAAACTTTATAAATCCCCGGATGTTCCGTTATTCGACAGATTCTGGAATATACAGATATTATGCAATTCCTATATATTATTAAGTCTCTACATATTATAAACTTTAAACTATTTCTATTTTGTATTTTTTTTTTTTTAGGTATTAAAGTATTAGAAAGTTTATAAATTCTTGGGTATTGAAGTATTATAGATTTTGTTTTCTACTTTTTCGTTTAATCACCTATTATTATGTGATTACTTTGTCATTGGCTTAGTTTCAGATTATATAAATTCTCAGGTGTTCGATTCTCGTTGCTTATCAAACTAGTTTTCCTTCCTTGACTTGCTATGTAATTATAGAATTTCTTCTTTCTTGAATACATCGGTTACTGTAATAAATCATGGTGTTGAAGAAAATCTATAATTTTTCTTGTGCTACTTTGAAACAAACATATTCTCTTGACCTGGTTCAAGATAATGGATTGCTCTGAAACTTAAAACTTAATCGTTACAATGACGCCACTTGGGGGTGGATAAAGGCCCAAGTTATCACTAGATAGAATGTCGAGTGCTTTTCAGTTATCCTCTCGAGTATCAGAGCGTGATTAAAAGGTCCTCAGAAAATCTATGTGAAACAAGCAAATTGGACAAGAAATGCAAGTTGCTGCTGGGAATAATTATTACATCTAAGTTTTTATCAAAAATTTTAAACAACAAGTGGAGGTACCACTTTTAGTTTAGTTTCTCTTTGTCTACCCAGCTGGTTAACTTGTTAATACGAAGAAAGAGTTAAAAAGTTAGAAAGATTGGAGACATCTTATGTAGGCTTAGCACGTTCGTGTTTTATGTCAGTCCTTCTTGTATATATGTATATATTCATAAAGTACTGTTGAATATCATTCAGAAAGTTTGATTCTATACAAATATACATGCATGCACACTTACATACTTATATATATATATATATATATCTAATCCAGGTCAGATGTGTATTGTTTATCATCATTCCAGAGAAAGTACATATCAGTTTCTAGACATCAATATATATATATATATATATATTTAACTCAGGTCAGATATGTATTGTTCATCATCACTCCAGAGAAAGTTCATATCAGTTTGTAGAGATCAATAGGTATATATCTAATTCAGGTCAGATATGTATTGTTTATCATCACTCCAGAGAAAGTTCATATCAGTTTGTAGAGATCAATAGGTATATATCTAATTCAGGTCAGATATGTATTGTTTATCATCACTCCAGAGAAAGTTCATATCAGTTTGTAGAGATCAATAGGTATATATCTAATTCAGGTCAGATATGTATTGTTTATCATCACTCCAGAGAAAGTTCATA